>NW_007729153.1:206452-211861 GCF_000696425.1 Galeopterus variegatus
TCATTCTTTTCTATAGCAGAGTAGTATTCCATTGTGTAGATATACCACATTTTCCATATCCTCTCATCTAATGATGGACATTTGGGCTGGTTCCAACTCTTAGCTATTGCAAAGAGTGCTGCAATGAACACTGGAGAAAAGGTATACCTTTGACTTGATGATTTCCATTCCTCTGGATATATTCCCAGCAGTGGGATAGTTGGGTCATATGGTAGATCTATCTGCAATTGCTTGAGGAACCTCCATACCATTTTCCATAGAAGCTGCACCATTTTGCAGTCCCACCAACAATGTATATACATCTGACAAAGGATTAATATCCAGAATATACAAGGAACTGAAAAAACTTTACAAGAATTGCTTCTTTTTTATTGAAACATAATAGAATATACGTATTTGTAGGGTACAGAGTTTACTATCGATACTTGTTACAATATATGGTGATCAAATCAGGATAATTAGCATACTCATCATTATAAAACATAATCGTTGATTGTGTCCATTAACCACTTTCTCTCTAAGCCTCCACCCCCTCCCTTTTTCCCACCTCTAGTAACCACAGTTCTGTTCTCTCCTTCTAAAAGTTTAACATATTACTTTCTTTATTTTTTGTTCCCACTTGTAAGTGAGGATATGCCGTATTTCTATTTTAGTGCCTGGCTTATTTCACTCAACGTAATTTTCTCCAAGGTCATCCATGTTGCTGCAAATGGCAGAATTTCATTCTTTTTTATGGCTTCATAGTATTCCATTGTTTATATATACCACATTTTCCTTATCCAGTCATCCATCAATGGACATTTAGGTTGGTTCCAACTCACAGCTATTGTAAACAGAGCTGCAACAAACATGGGAATGTAGGTATCCCTTCAACATGGTGATTTCCATTCCTTTGGGTATATGCCCAGCAGTGGGCTTGCTGGATCATATGGCAGTTGTATCTGTAGTTGGATAAGAAACCTCCATACTGTTTTCCATACTGACCATACTAATTTACAGTCCCACCAGCAGTGTAGAAGGGTTTCCCTTTCTCCACATCCTTGCCAGCATTTGTTATTCTCTGTCCTTTTGATAACAGCCAGTCTAAATAGAGTAAGGTGATATCTCCTCTTGCTTTTGATTTGCATTTCCCTCATGATTAGTGATGCTGAGTATTTTTTCATGTACCTGTTGGCCATTGGTTTGTCCTCCTTTGATAAATGTCTATTCAGCTCCTTCGCTCATTTTTTAATTGTTTTTTTTTACTGTTAAGTTGTTTGAGTTCCTTGTATATTCTGAAGATTAATCTCTTGTCAGATAAATAGTTTACAAATATTCTCCCATTCTGTAGGTTGTCTTCTCACGCTGTGGATCGTTTCCTTGCTGTGCAGAAGTTTTTTAGTTTGATATAATCCTCTTTGTTGATTTTTTTCTTGTGTTACCTATGCTTTTGGGGTCTTATTCATAAAGTCTTTGCCAAGTCCTACATCCTGAAGTGTTTCTCCTATGTTTTCTTCTATGAGTATTACAGTTTCAGATCTTACATCTGAGTCTTTAATCCATTTTGAGTCATAACAGTGAGTTTCATAATATACAGGAAAAAAATTGGGAACAATTTAAATATATGCACTAACAAATGGGTCAAATTTTAATATATCCCAACAACTAAATACTGAACAGCTATTAAAAGTCATGTGGTGGAGGAATATTTGATGTGGAAATCCATTCATGCTATATTATTAAGAGCAAAACAGAAGATTACAGAAAAGAACATATAGTATGATTTCTTTTTGGTTAAGAAAATTTATACCAAGAACTACCTCTGCTAATATATATAGATCCTCCCCCTCTAGGAGGAGGAGCTTAATTACACCTTCTCCGTGAGTGTGGAACAGGCTTAGTTGCTCACTTCCAAAGAGCAGCCTATGGACAGAGAAATATAGTTAAGTTCACAGTGGAAAATCACTCAATCAAGGTCATGTTAATTGTATGCACCCCTGGGGGCCGGCCCGGTGGCGCACTGGAGAGTGCACCGCTTGCGAGCGTGGCAGCGCTCCCTCCGAGGGTTCAGATCCCATGTGGAAACCTGTTCCCGCTCACTGGCTGAGCGTGGTGCGGGCGCAACACCAAGGGTTGCGATCCCGTTGCCGGTCCCCGGTACAGGCGCGACACCGAGGGTTGCGATCCCGTTACCGGTCAGTAAAAAAGACAAAAAGGAAAAAAAAATTGTATGCACCCCTGAAATTATATGATGAGATGGGCACTTTACCTCCGTGGCATTCTTCTCCAAAACCCATAACTCCTGTCTAATCATGAGAAAAAATGACAGATGTACCCAAATCGAGGGACATTCTATAAAATATCTAATTCTTACTCCTCAAATATGTCGTGGTCATGAAAAATAAGGAAAGACTGAGAAGCTATCAAAGATCAAAGGACACTAAGGAGACTGATGTCTGTATGTAATGGGGTATCCTGGGAGAGACCTTGAAACAGAAAAATGCCATTAGTGGAAAAACTGCTAAAAATAGAGATAAACTCTTCAGTTAATTAATAGCACTGCACTATTTTAATTTCTTAGTTTGGAAAATGCACCATGGTTCTACAAGATGCTAATACACAATGCTTTGTGAACATTGCATAAAGGGTATACAGAAATGTTTTCTACTACCTTTGCAATTTTCTGTGAATATAAAAGTATTCCAAAATAAAAAGATTTTTATTAAATACCTCTGTAGTTACTTCTGGATAGTGTACTTCTTTGTAGTTTTCAGTTTTATTCTCTAAATTTTCTAGTGTGGATGTGCATTTTTTTAATCAGGTAAGCAGTCATTACATAATCAGAAGTTAGTTGGGAACCTCTCCTCTCCCACATTTTAAAGTGTTATGCAAATGCCAGCAGGAGTCTAAAGGAAAATTTAAAAAGCAAGTCAATTTAGTCCTTCTATTAATTGGAGAGTTGGCTCCAGATGACCTAAGCTGGGCCAGTCAGAGCCCTATCCTGGTATTTTGCAACTAGACACCCAGGAAATAAACTCTCAGTTGCTGTCCACTGATGGATGTGGAACTCCAGCTTTGTGCTCCCTTACCAGGTGGAAAATCCAGACTGAAGTAGGAGATGATGAAGTTAGTATGCAGAGAGAAAAACAGATCACATATAAGTAGAGTGAATCTTGGTGATGATCCATTTATCTTTGGCCGGAATAGACACTGCCCTCCCCTCAGTTACATAAGCCATCCCGAAATTTCCCTTTTGGCATAAAATTTGGAGTCGGTTTTCTGTCATTTGCAACCCAAAGAGTCCAGCCTTGGCTTCTACGCAGGGAAACTCCCCAACCTGATTCAAACTTGTGGGAAGCCCCCGAAGGTACATTTGCCTGGTCTTTAACTGGTCATTCTCAAAGTAGATCAGGTTAGGTTATCAATGAATGATAAGTTGAATTGAACTGAAATGAATTGAATTGGGCTGAATTGAACTGACAAATTGCATGTGAGTCCAACACAGTAGGTATTAAATAAATGTCATTTGATTTTCCCCCAAACAACAGTAAGGATGAGACATCTCTTTGCATTATCACGACGGCAGGAGATGTAGAATGCCTCAATTACTACATTATTCTCGGTGCCTACCATTGTGCTTGGCACAGAGTTGCAACTCAATGACTAGAAAATGAATGAAAACGTTTTCTCTCCTCTATCCGTAGCTTGCTAGAAATATATTGTCCCCATTTACATGGGATGTAAAAATCACAGTGTCCTCCCATGGTTTAATGAACTATGATTGAAGCTAACATAATGCCTGAGCACTGACTCTGTGACTTTACTGTTATTCCCAATCATTTGAATATGTAAAGTGAACGTAGTATACTACCTGCAACCTCCTCCCCATCTGAGGAAATATTAAAGTCTCAGATGACTCTGTTAATGGAAATTGAATGACACAATGGCTATTTAACTTCTTAAATAGCTGTCATCTCAGTGCTATGGATGCCCACCATGAGGCAAAATCAGAAATATGTTGGACTCATTGGACTTGCTGAGAAATCCAGTGAAGGAGAGAAAGAAAAAAGTGAATAAATGTCACAGAGAATCGATCCAACACACATTAGGGAAACATTATTCTTAGATCACAAGAGAAAAGCTTAGGAAAGATCCTTTCTAAAAAGTGGGGAACCCTATGTTTGAGCACCCCACCCTCTNGGAGAGAAAGAAAAAAGTGAATAAATGTCACAGAGAATCGATCCAACACACATTAGGGAAACATTATTCTTAGATCACAAGAGAAAAGCTTAGGAAAGATCCTTTCTAAAAAGTGGGGAACCCTATGTTTGAGCACCCCACCCTCTACATTATATTCCATGAATGCCACATCATTTCTTCCACCATCATCAGTAACATTTATTTATCACCTACTATATGCCAAGCACTTTTTTTCTCATACAAATCTCTAAACAATACTATGAGGTAGACATTATTATTATCTCCAGGTTACAGATGAAGAAACTGAGGTTGTGAAAGACTAAATAAGTCTCCTACGGTCAAACAGGTTGGACCCAAACAGGGGTGGACCTGAGACTTGAACCCAGGAACTACAATATACTGACTGTCAATCACAAAACTTAAAAAACTCTTTAGATTTGACTATTCACCAATAAATATTCCCCACAAAACTATAAGCTCCTAGAGAGCAGAGACCATCCTTAATTGCTTGTTTTCTAACACCTAGTATCTCATGCAGAGTTTGTGCTCAGAGCATGGTTGAGAAATGCAAGCTTCTTCATTTATGTTTTTTTTATTTTTTACTTATAAGAAAGTAATACAACATTGAATGAGCTTAAAACTCAGAATTTTAATATATGGACTGTTCATTTCTGTATCTTCAGGTCCTACCAGTGTATCTAGAAATTATTTGATATGTCCTTAAGAGAAAGAGACTGAATGAAGAGGTTTCTGCAGTAATCTCCATGTTCATGCTGATACTAAAACCTGAAAAAAAAAAAGACACATGGAAGATGAGCCTGCCTAGTGGAGTCATGTGTGACTAACACCTAAAGCCCATCCATCTAATTTATTTTTACACAAGAAAAAAAAATAGGTGTACATCTAACAATCACAAGTTTGCTTTTCTTCCCTTTAAGCTACAATAAAATTAGACCTTTGTCTGTTTCTGTTTTTTGGTTTTTGGTTTGTTTTTTTTTTTTACTTTACTATATATTGCTCACCAACCTAGGAAAAAACAGAAGGTTTGAGATATCAGAATAGGTGATATATAAACAAAGAGCATTTAAAAATAAAACCAGAAGAGCTTGGAGATTATAAAAGGAAAAAGGCTGACAGCACTGTAGGCTCTTCATCCTTACCTAAAAATAAACCTGATGTGGTTACAGCCCCTTCTTTAGATCTTCCTTGGTGTTTGTATCTCTCTTGGGT
>NW_007729153.1:212747-251921 GCF_000696425.1 Galeopterus variegatus
GGACTGTGTCTTGCTGCTTTCTGCATTCCCCAGCATGTAGCACCTGGTCCTGTGCATACTAGCTACCCAAGAATTTGAAGGCTCTTAAATTCTTCTTGGATAGTTTCTACATTCCTGGAACATGGCATAGTGCCTGGAACACAGGAGGCACTTAATAAACATCTGTTGCACTAGTTGATTGAATTGAACTGAATTGCCAACATGTGAGTGTCCGTACTTTGGACTCCATTCCACTCCATTCCTTCAAGCTATCTCAAGAAAGCTAAGCACAGTCTACTCCATACTCCACACCTTGGCCAGGCATCTAAACTCAGTCGGAGTTATCTCTAAAATGCCCACTAGGTCCACGAAAGGATGGGTACCAGTTTCTCCTTTTTCAAGGTGAAGAGACTGAGACAAAAGAGGTTGAATATTTTTTCCAGGGCCATAAAGATGCTTAGTGACAGAACCGGGTTTGGAAAAATGATCTGTGTGCATGCATAACCCGCATACTGTGCATTCTGCCTCGCTGCCTTCTCATTCCTGGACACACAAATGTGTGTGTGTGCATGAACAAACATGTGGCGGCTGATCCCTTTTGCCTGCAAGAAACGTGAGTTCAAACGACATACACACTTAGAGTCTAAACCAGCCATCATGTCCTTTGTTGCTTCATTCATTAAATTTATTTTACAAGTATTTACTGAGCACCGCCATGTGCCTGGGACTGTAACAGGTGCTGGAGCATGAGCAGTGAACAAGACAGGTAAGTAGTGAAGGAAGATAGAGCAGGGGATGACAAATTTTTCTGTAAGGGCCAGGTAGTAAATATTTTAGGCTTTGCAGTCCAGATGGTCTCTGTCATTACTATTCAGCAAGGCCCTGACAGAGCCAGTGCAGCCATTGACATGACATAAACAAATGGGCTGGGCTGTGTTCCGAAAAACTTTATTTACAAAAACAGGCAGGCTTGATTTAACACACAGTAGTTTGCCAACCCCTGAAATAGAAAATAAACATGGAAATAAATGGAGATAGACAAAAATATGGAGATAAAGGTAAGTTCTATGAAGAAAGCAAAGCAGTGGGCCAGGATGAAAAGGGAAGGAGAGGCAACTTGAGAGAGGGTGGCAAGGAAGGAGGTGATATTTGAGATAAGACCTGAGTACTGATGGACCAGCCATGCCAGGATCCTGAGAAAGGGCTTTCCAAGTAGGAGGGAAGAACAAAGAGCCTGAGACAAGGTGAGTTTGAGGAACACGAAGGCCAGTATGTCTGGAACGAGAGTGGTGAGAGATAAAATCAAAGGTTGGACAGGACCAGATCGTGATGAGGTCTCAGGGCACAGGAGGAGGTGGGATCTTCTAAGTGCAACGGAAAGCATTTGGAGGGTTTTTAGCAGCATCATGGCATGCTTTACTCTAGAAGTTTGAAAATATTAACTCCAGCCACTGCATGGTGAATGGACTGGAGATGCAAGAGGAAAAGGAGCAAAACCAGGGAGGTGACGTGCACAGAGAGCTAGCAGTGCAGAGGGTGGGAAGGGCTTGGATTCTAGACAGATTTTGGAGGTGGGGGAGCCACCAGGAGTAGCTGGGGACTGCATAGAGGAGTGAAGATGACGGAGGATTCCTGCATGTGTTCACTTGGTTTCATGTATTGACATAAAACAATCACCGGGCATGGAAGAGAATCTGTTAGGTCAAAGGAAAGCGACAGAGACAGAAAGCACCGTTGGTTTGACCCTTAACTGGCCAGCTCAGTACGACATGATAAGAGGCCGCTGCAGAGCCTGCCAGGTAATTCCTATTGTATCACACAGGTTTTTGCAATATGCAAACCAGACAAGTAAGAACTATTCTAAGACTGTTCCAATTTTTTTAAAGAGGCCGCTGCAGAGCCTGCCAGGTAATTCCTATTGTATCACACGGGTTTTTGCAATATGCAAACCAGACAAGTAAGAACTATTCTAAGACTGTTCCAATTTTTTTATTACCAAAACAACAAACTGTGAGGAAGCAAAAATATAGGGCCCAGCTCAGCCAATCTTACCTAGTGACAAACACTCAAATATTCTAGTGCATTCTCCACAAGAAATCCTTCTTTGGGCTCTAAGAGCAACATAATAGAAGACCTTAAAAGTGTTTGTGAGGAATGTGGATGTAAGACATTTCCTGGAGGGGGAGTCGGGTTCGGTGGGTGGTGGGGGGAGTACAGAGACCCGGGACTGGGGAGACAGCCTCCTGAGGCTGAGGAAATCAGTCACTGCTCTAACGCTCTAAACGGCTGAAGACCAGGCTAATTCTCCTGCAAGAAGCTTGAAGACTTTCATTCTGAGAGAGGCATACTTTCTGTTCTCATTATCAGAAATGCTGTCAGGCACATAGTAAGAGTTATGTAATAGGAAGCAATACTTTCCGGCCATTTCTCCATCCTCCTGTTATATAATAATCCTGCCAAGATGAAGCGGCCAACGTCTAAGCCACAGAGATGCAACCCTGTCAAGTAAATTTATAGTTTATACTTCCTTTTCTTTTTTTTTAGCAAGTGCTCCCCACCCCCCTTGTTCCCCTTCCTTCACGCCTTCCCAGCATGTCAGTTTCCAAGCTGATTTTTTTTTCTCATTAGGTGGACCTGTTCCATTCATGAAAAAAGGGAGAAAGGCTACTTTCATTGATGCATTCATTGATTCATTCAGCCAATCAGTCAACAAACAATTATTTAACAGCCTACCACATAAAGCATCCTGCAACAAGGTGGAAAGAGAATAGGCTCCAAAGAATGAATTTGGGCTTACCAGCTAGGTGACCTGGGACAAAAGACTTAAACTTTCTGAGCTTCATCTGTAAAAAGTCTAAGAAGGCCAACCTCGGTGGGGTTCATGGGAAGGTTAGAAGCAATGGCAGCAAAGCACCTCTTCATAGCTATTATTGTTTTTCTTAATATTATCAAACATTTGGCATGAGGAGTACCAAAACGAAAAAGACAAAGTCTCAGCTCTTGGGAAGCACAAATATAGTGGGGAAAACACTAAGGTAAAAATGAAAGTAACAATTGTAATTTGATGTAATGCTTGAAGTAAGAACAGGGTATATGGGAGCAGTGAGAAGGAATACCAACTAACCCAGTTACTCTCACATCAAAGGGCAGCATTTTATATCATGTGCATAGTTGTAGGGCCTAGAAGAAAAGCAACCTTATAGCTGAATCAAAAAGCAGTCAGGACCTCATCTTGGTAGGAATTTAATACAGGAAATACAAACTGCAAATCCCAGGAATTCAAAGCTCCTTTAAAATTCAAAATTAATTAATGCAATTCACCATATCAACAGAATAAAGGAAAAAAATACATATGACCAACTCAGTCAGTACACAAAAAGCATTTGACAAAAGCCAAAACCTACTCATGATAAAAACTGTCAATAAACTGGGAATAGAGATTCCTCAAGCAGTTAAAGAGCATCTATGAAAAACCTACTCTAACACCATACATAATAGTGAAAGACTGAATGTCTACCTCTAAGTTTGCAAACAAGGCAAAGATGTCTACTTAACTATTTTTATTCCATTTGTTACTAGAGGTCATAGGTAGTGCAATAAGGTAAGGAGAGAAACAAAAGGCAACCACATTGGAAAGGGAAAAGTAAAATTTTATTTGTGTACAGAAGACCTGATCATATGTGAAGAAAATCTCAAGGAATCTACAAAAATAAAATGTTATTGGGACTAAGAAATGAGTTTAGCAGGGCCGGCCCGGTGGCGCACTGGATAAGTGCGCCGCTTGGGAAGCGCAGCGGCGCTCCCTCCCGAGGGTTCGGATCCCACATGCAGACCGGTTCCCGCTCACTGGCTGAGCGAGGCGCGGGAGCAGCACCAAGGAATCTACAAAAATAAAATGTTATTGGGACTAAGAAATGAGTTTAGCAGGGCCGGCCCGGTGGCGCACTGGATAAGTGCGCCGCTTGGGAAGCGCGGCAGCGCTCCCTCCCGAGGGTTCGGATCCCACATGCAGACCGGTTCCCGCTCACTGGCTGAGCGAGGCACGGGAGCAGCACCAAGGGTTGCAATCCCGTTGCCGGTCCCCGGTCCGGTACGGGGGCAACACTGAGGGTTGCGATCCATTGCCGGACACGGAAAAAGACAAAAAAAAAAAAAAAAAAAAAAAGAAATGAGTTTAGCAAGGTTGCAGGATAGAAGTCCAGCATTTGAAAAAATAATAATAAATTATATTTCTATATACCATCAACAAATAACTGCAGGCAAAGTTTTAAGAATACTATTTATAATAGTATCATAAATATGAAACGTGGGGATAAATGTAAACTATATGCAAGACCCTGTACTACATGCAAGACCAAAACTATAATTTAAAGAACTGAATAAATAGAGAGATATACTAATGTTCATGGATTGAAAAGTTTAATATTGTTAAAATGGCCATTCCCTCAAATTGATCAGTAGACTCATACAATTTTGATCATAATCCCAGAAGCCTTTTTTGTTTGTAGAAATTGAAAAAACCGATTCTGAAATTTATATGGAAATTCAAATTCTGGAATCGTCAAAGCAATCTTGAAAAAGAACACAGTTGGAGACTAGCAACACCCGAGTTTGAAAATTATTATAAAATTACAGTAATAAAGACAGTGCGGTACTGGCATCAGGATAGACAGAGAAATCAATGGAAGAGAAGAGGGAGTCAAGAAATGGACCCTGAGCTGGTTGATTGATACGTGACAAAGGTGCCTTGGTAATTCAATGGTAAAAGAATAGTTTTTTCAACAAATGATGCTTGAACAACTGGATATTCATATGGAAAAATAAATTGACCCTTGACATTTACCACACACCATTCACAAAAATTAACTTGAAATGGATTATAGACCTAAATGTAACTGCTTAAGTTATCAATCTCCTAGAAGAACACATGGGAGAAAATCTTTTTAGCATTAGGCTAGGCAAAGATTTCTTACAACCAAAAGAATAAACGAAGCATAAGGAAAAAGCTGATAAGTTAGACTTCATAAAAATTAAACACTTCTGCTTTTCAATGACATTTACCACACACCATTCACAAAAATTAACTTGAAATGGATTATAGACCTAAATGTAACTGCTTAAGTTATAAATCTCCTAGAAGAACACATGGGAGAAAATCTTTTTAGCATTAGGCTAGGCAAAGATTTCTTACAACCAAAAGAATAAAAGAAGCATAAGGAAAAAGCTGATAAGTTAGACTTCATAAAAATTAAACACTTCTGCTTTTCAAAGACAACATTGAGAAAATGAAAAAACAAGCCTGGAAAAAAATATTTACAACACATATATCCAACAATGGATTTATATTCAGAATATAAAAAGAACTTTGCAACTCCATAATTAGCAAAATAGCCAAACCAAAGGAAAAAAATGGGCAAAACATTTGAGCAGACACTTTACAAAATAAAATCTACAAATGGCCAATAAGTACATGAATAAAATGCTCAAAAGTATTAATTATCATGAAAATGCAAATTAAGGTCACAGGGAGATACAACTGCATGCCCATTGGAATGTCTAATTAACAAGACTGACAATTATAAGTGCAGACAAGAAAGTAACTGATATTCTCACACATTGCTGATGAGACTGTACAATGATAAAAATGCTTTGGAAAACTGGCACTTTCTTATACAGCTAAACACATTTATACAATCTAGCAGTTCCATTATTAGATATTTACCCAGGAGAAATGAAAACACATCCCCACAAAAACTTATGCATGAGTATTCATATCAGATCAATTTATAATAGACACACACTGGAAAGAACCCAAATGTCCATCAATGTGTGAATGAATCAGCACATAGCAATAACAAGGAACAAACTATTGATATATGCTGCAGAATGGAATAATCTCCAAAACATTATCATAAGCAAGAGAAGCCAAACATGAAAGAATAAATACGTATGATTTTACTAATATGAATCACTAACAGAAATATCTAATCTTTAGTGACAGAAAACAGACCAGTGGTTGCCTAGGAATGGGACTGAATAGAAAGAGGGACAAGAAAATTTTTTGCAGTGATGGAGATGCTCTGTATCTCAACTGTTGTGATGGTTATATGGGCATATACATTTTTCAAAACTCATAAAATTTTACCTTTAAAATAGATGTATTTTCTTGCATTAAAATTTTACCTCAATAAAGTCTATTTAAAATAATTTTTAAGACGAAGGTAAGGAAACTTGCTTTGGTGGGGCACCACGGGATCTACAAATTTTCGATCCCATGGACTTGGGGTAAATTGAAAGACCAATACAAAAGCTCAAAATTGGTTGAATGTTAACCACAAAAGAGGCATTCTAAACACTTCCCAAGAATTTAACTGAGCTATAATACCAAGTTCTGTGATGTCAGCATAGGTCGGAGTCCTGCCACAAAACTGATGACACACTCAAAAGAGAAATGGAAGAGTTTCATGAAGGGACCATTTACGAAGGTGTAGATGGAATTAGGAAAACCGTAAAAGAATGATGGAGGACCCAGGGACAAGCGACAGTAGGGAGCCATTGCCACGTGGAGGCCTAAAGAGGAAGCGTTACCAAAATCTGAGAGCTAAAGCATGGACGGGGAAGGGGCCCCACAACAGGAGCTGCAGACTTGGGTGGTGGAAGAGAGCTCCCCTCCACCAAACCACAGCTGGTAGGGAGTGAGCACGTGCACTAAACACCCTTCTCTCTTCTTCTCTCATCCTCTGGTCTACTGGCTTCTTCCATTGGCCATGCCCAACCAGAAACCAGAGAGCAAGGAAGCCCGGATACACTTGGTAGAAGTCAGTTTCCTGGGGCTGAGCAGGTAGAGAAGAGTGGAAAATGGATCTGGAGGGAAAAAGAGATTATCCAACATGAGATCCAAGTGTCATTTCAGAATTCAGGGAGTCAAGCACATGTTTTTCATACTCTTGTGTGCTTGACTCCCTGAATTCTTCTGCACTGTGGATCTTTTTTAATGGGGAGAGAAAAGAACAATGCTTTGTTGTATAAAGCACTTTTCCTTCCCTTGTTTATTGAAAAGCCCCATGAGAAAGGAAGGGCAGGGATTATGGCCCCCATGTTATGGATCAAGAAAGGAAAGCTCAGGAAGAGAAATGTTTTATCCAAGGTGACAGAGCCAACTCCTGATGATGTGGTTATCCAATCTTGTTCACTTACTGATCAGACCACAGTGAAGAACTGGGTAATCCTCTAGTCATTCTGCTGGTCTGCTGCCCGGGGACAAACTTCCTGGAGAACAGACAGAATGGCAAAACATCCAGTCCACTCATGCCTCCCTCGCCCTGTGATGGTCAAAATGCCTACTGTACTGCTATTCTACATTGTGAGTCTGACTACTTCGCTCCCCTGTCTTACCACCATTCAATGCTCCCTTGCCCTATGAGGCCCTCCGCGGTGTGACCTCTCTTAACATCTCCAAGTTTATCTCCCCCTGGAAACGAATATGAAGCCACAGCTCACTACTCAGAGCTGCTAATATCTGATACCCCCTATCTTGCCTGCACCCCCTCTGTTGCTCTGCTTCCTCAGGCTCCACACGCCCCTTACACGTAGAAGATTTCCACTTTGCCTCTTGACGCTAGCTATCTTCTGAGACAGTAGTACCAGTAATACTTCACTAAGCTAGTTTTATTAAGAAAAAGGTATTTCAAATGAATGATTTTTTCAAATTTAAAAATAAACTTCTGAGTGTAAATTAAATATCTGAGCTATTTTAGAAGGGAAAGTGTCTCACCTCTCTTGGCTTTGTAAATCGAGGCTATTAGACGTAATTTTAGTCCTGTGCAGTGTCTAAGGATCATCATTCATTGCACTGTAACAGCCATAGGAATTACTGAGCTGTAACAGGCTGTTGTCCTCGCACAAAATGCCAGGAGATTAGCACTTACTGAGTCTTCTCTACTTTTAGCTGGTTGTTCTCTGCCAAGATCTCTGGATTATATGCAGCTTGCCTGAGCTGAACCTTGCTCCCCCTCCCTCTTGACACTTTCAATTTTCTGCATCTAATCTGCTGTGTTTTGGGAAACCAGATTGCCAAATTAGAATTGTTTCTTAAATAAGAATAAATAAGTTCTGCTCCAAAGCGGGAAAGGACATTACTCTACTCCATGGGCTTTTTGACATTGATTTTGGCATCTGAGTCCTTTTTTTTGCCCATTTCCTGGTTCTTGGATATTTGTCACATTGCTGATGTGGCCTGATAGGTGACCTCTGAATAAGGAAGGTCTTATCAGTGTCCTAGTAAATTACTGAGTGTGATCCCCCAGCGCTGGTTCATTAAGCCATTAAGACTAATGTTCACATCTGCTCCCACACCTCAGGGGCACTTTCCAGAAGGTTACTCTCTCCCTTGTCTGCTTTTTTAGCAAAACTGAAATATTTCAGGACTCAATACATTGAGGAAGGAGAAATCATCCTGCAAGAAGGAGCCATTTCTAATCCCAGTGTCATCCCAGCTTCTGAGATTTTCCCAGGTCTACTCCTGTTGACAGCCCGGAAAAGACATCCACTGGTCTGCACGTCTCCACAGGCCAGGGTGTTAACATGGTGAAGAATATAAAAGTGTCTTTCCTGGAAATAGCATAACTGAGCCTTCAGAAATAATTATAAAGGGAGTGTGTTGGTGACTAGTAGTGAAGAAGAGAGGGAGGAAATCAAATCTTTTCAGCATTCATTGTGTGTTAAACTCTCCAGTCTCAGCTCAAGCTTCATTCTGAATCTTCCCTGAATTCAATCTGCAACTTCTCTTCCATCTGCAATTAATTCTTCTTCCCACTTCCCCTCGCTCTTATCTGTAAACCAAACAACTGGTATACTTTATTAAATTCATGTACTTACCACCCTGACTCCCCCACTAACCTCTGAGCCTCTTGCAGGGTAGGAATTGGATCTTGTTCATCATTGCATTCCCGGAACCAGCACAGTGCCAACATACAGAAGGTGTCTAATTAATGCTTAACTGCTGCAATGAAGCGTGTTTTCATGGAACTTAAGATGTTCCCTTGTTTTATTACATTTCCGTGGTCTGGGTCAGCCTGGATGGATTAGTCACAAATCTGCTTCACATCAGGATTTTGGACAACTTCGAACTTACAGCATTCGGGGCTCAAGTTCGAGGTTGTAGTATTCAGGACTAAGTAACTTGAAATCAAGGACAGAATTACTGTGCAAGCCTTGCTCAAATTTTACTTTTTCATTTCATCTAGTATAAAAAACTGTGGTTTTTAAAACTGCTGACATTCTTTTTGCAAAGAGACGATTTGCATGCCTTCAGGCAGCCACCAAGAGACCTGAAAATATCTAGCTCTATGCTTGTTCCGCAAAGATGGCACTGAGGCAGAGCACAGCTAGTGGAACTAAGAGGCGCTGCTTGGACAACCTGTCCTGGACTGGCCAATTAACAAGGTGTTTGTCTTTGGACTAGTGTTGCTACTTCTGGGATTTATCTGAAGGATATAATCAGATATATGTGCATGGATGTTCATCATAGAATTACATAAAATAGCAAAAAACTAGAAATTACCCAAAGAACCAAATATAATCAAAGAATGTCTAGTTCATCCATAGACTAGGATACTAGGCAGCCATGAAAAATTATGCTATCAAGGAATATTTACTGTCAGGGGAAAATGCTCACAATATAGTATTATGTGATCATTACCAAATGAGTGTATGAACATATATATGTATGCATTTGAGGAAATAATATATATATATATATATATTTGAAAAAATACAATAAACACACAGAAATTCACAGACACACAATCATTACCAAATGAGTGTATGAACATATATATGTATGCATTTGAGGAAATAATATATATATATATATATATATATATATTTGAAAAAATACAATAAACACACAGAAATTCACAGACACACACAATATTTCCTCAATTCTAGATGCTATTTTAGGCTCACCATCCATTTAATATCAAAATTGGGTGTTGTTAAAAACTATAATATAAATAATAATGTCATATTGTTGTAAAATGTGTCTTGGTTTCAGAAGTATTCAGAGGTGGTGGGTAAATACGTCTTTCTTAGGAGAGAGAAAATAAAGCCATATGACTTCAGGTTTAGAAAAATAATATATTTAAACATGTACTAGACAAGAATATCACAAAGTATTTGAAAATGTCAGCAATGTGTGTCTCTGGATTGTTTCTATTTTTCCACTTCACAAAATTTTCTGAATGGGTACTCTCTCTTCTTCAGAGCCTGGTAGAGGGAGACAGGTGCATGAACCAATGTTAGGAAGGACTGCAAGCATATGACCGTAGCAGTGGCAGTGGGGTTTGAAGAGTTGACAGCTGTCAATTCTACAGGAGGTGGGAGGCATCAGATAAGGTTTCATCTATGAGTGATGTTTGAGGTGGAAGGGGAACAGGAGGAAGACTGCCAGTGGACAGAAATGCATTCAAGCAGAGGCAACAGCGTGGATGAAGGCATGCCTTTTCTGGGAACTGCAAACCCACTGGTGTTTGTTCACTGGCCACAATGAGTACTCCCATGGGTGGTTAACTTTTCTCAGGATTTGAAAAATCTTCTTCCCCACCACACAAAGATAATTCAAGATTCAGCTACCATAGAGCCTAACATTCAAATACCTAAAGCAGTTCACAGCACAAAGGAGATGCTCAAAAAAATTGTAAAATGAATAAATGAATGAATGAACGAACAGGTGTAACTCAGGATTTAGGTTTTCTGGTTTAACCATTGCCTTTAGGCCCTTTCTCTATCTTCTAATTTTAAGAAACTCTTTCCTGGGATGGTTATCATTATTACTTTATTTCAGTATCAATGAGTTAGGTTTGAATCCCTCAGAGTGTCTTGAAATTTTAGGGGGAGTAGAAAACAGAAAAGCTGAATTTTTATTTCATCTCTGCTGTTTACAAGTATTGTGGCTTCGGACATATGGCTTGAATTCTCAGAATCTTGGGAGTCGTTTCATCTGTAAAATAGAGATAATTGTATCCTCCCTGACCTTACAGAATCAAGAGCTAAAAAGCATTAATGCATTTAAAACCTTTGTGATATTTAAAATTCTATACAGCTGCAAGGGATTATCACTTTGTAAACCATGGGAAAAGCTAAAAAAGAATCAATAATTTGATTATTACCAAGGGTATGGTAAATGGCAATATGAGACTCTTGAACCAACTCCTCATCTCTGTCCATAATACCGCTCTCTCACCTGAACCTCCTGTTGGGGTGGAAGGGAATAAAATGGGGGGAAAGACGACGCATAGTGGATGGTTCCGAATCTCACAGTTTTGCCTGATCTCACAACTTGGCCCCCAGCTGCCCCAGCTCTCAGGTTGACTTCTCAGAGGGCCACGCCATAAAAGCAAGTGGTCACAAGGCTGTACTATCTTTTCTTCCAGAATAATATCCACCAGGCCAGGCTTGAGAGACCAAAGCCAATGCAGGTTTGCATGGCCCACCCACCCTTCATTATGATCAACTTTTCCTTCACAGGACAGGACATAAGCTTTCATCTTTCTGGGTTCTTCAACAATTAGTGCTCAGCACTCTCCCCAGGCCATATATCCTGGCACTGGAGGCAGGAGATAAAGACAAAAGTTGTCACTTGTGTTGACATGGTGTTAAGAGGATGATTAATGAAGGCCACACACGGCCGCCGGCTTCTGACTTACCTAAGCTCACTAGAGATGCTGACTTCACTGCTTCTCATGAACCATCTTTCCAACCCCTATCCCTGCCACTGTCTTCAGTAATAGCTTCAGCACTGGGAGTCTTATTTTAAAGGAAGGGAGGGAAAACACTGTAGTTATTATTATTTTTTTTATATTAAAAGATTTTATTTAAAGGTCAAAAATAAGCAAAACTAAACTATAGCATATACATACTTAGGTAAAACGATAAACAAAAGTGTAAAAGTCAGGAGAATGATGTTTTTGAAAATAAAAACTATGTAAAGCATAAATTAGATCAAAACCTTCCAATGACTTCCCATCTCTTACAAAGAAAAAGCTGGTGGCCCTATAATGGCCTACAAAGCCCCACGTGATGGGCCCCTCTTTCCTCTCTGACTTCACCTCTACTCCATGTCCCCTGCAGGCTTGCTTGTCCCACCATACTAGCTTCATGGCTGTTTTCAAGGAATTCAGACTTTTTTCCATCTTTGGGCTTTTGCAGTGGCTATTCCTGCTTCTCAGATATGCACTTGGCCAACCCGTTTACCTCTTTCAGGTTTCACTCATCACCTTATCAATGAGTCTTACTCTGACTGCTCTAACTAAAATTGCAAGTGCCCCTTCCCCGGTACTTATCCTCCATTCTCTGCTCTATTTTTCCATCACACTTATCACCACCCCATAGCATACTTTACAATTTGCTTATAAATGCCCGTCTTCTATTACAAGAATGTAAGCTTTACCAGGGCAAGAATTTTTGTCTATTTTACTTACTAACTTATCTCAAGCACGTAGAGTACTCATAAGTATTGGTTGAATGAATGAATGAATTTCACATTCAACAAAAGCAGCAGAAATCAGAGAATAAAAAGCCACACATGGAGGCTTGTCAGAGACACTGATGTGATTTGGGCAGACATTTCTACAAAAAAGAAATAGTATGGTGGGACAAGCAAGCCTGCAGGGGACATGGGGTAGAGGTGAAGTCAGAGAGGAAAGAGGGGCCCATCACGTGGGGCTTTGTAGGCCATTATAGGGCCACCAGCTTTTTCTTTGTAAGAGATGGGAAGTCATTGGAAGGTTTTGATCTAATTTATGCTTTACATAGATTTTATTTTCAAAAACATCATTCTCCTGACTTTTACACTTTTGTTTATCGTTTTACCTAAGTATGTATATGCTATAGTTTAGTTTTGCTTATTTTTGACCTTTAAATAAAATCTTTTAATATAAAAAAAATAATAATAACTACAGTGTTTTCCCTCCCTTCCTTTAAAATAAGACTCCCAGTGCTGAAGCTATTACTGAAGACAGTGGCAGGGATAGGGGTTGGAAAGATGGTTCATGAGAAGCAGTGAAGTCAGCGTCTCTAGTGAGCTTAGGTAAGTCAGAAGCCGGCGGCCGTGTGTGGCCTTCATTAATCATCCTCTTAACACCATGTCAACACAAGTGACAACTTTTGTCTTTATCTCCTGCCTCCAGTGCCAGGATATATGGCCTGGGGAGAGTGCTGAGCACTAATTGTTGAAGAACCCAGAAAGATGAAAGCTTATGTCCTGTCCTGTGAAGGAAAAGTTGATCATAATGAAGGGTGGGTGGGCCATGCAAACCTGCATTGGCTTTGGTCTCTCAAGCCTGGCCTGGTGGATATTATTCTGGAAGAAAAGATAGTACAGCCTTGTGACCACTTGCTTTTATGGCGTGGCCCTCTGAGAAGTCAACCTGAGAGCTGGGGCAGCTGGGGGCCAAGTTGTGAGATCAGGCAAAACTGTGAGATTCGGAACCATCCACTATGCGTCGTCTTTCCCCCCATTTTATTCCCTTCCACCCCAACAGGAGGTTCAGGTGAGAGAGCGGTATTATGGACAGAGATGAGGAGTTGGTTCAAGAGTCTCATATTGCCATTTACCATACCCTTGGTAATAATCAAATTATTGATTCTTTTTTAGCTTTTCCCATGGTTTACAAAGTGATAATCCCTTGCAGGCTTCATGGCTGTTTTCAAGGAATTCAGACTTTTTTCCATCTTTGGGCTTTTGCAGTGGCTATTCCTGCTTCTCAGATATGCACTTGGCCAACCCGTTTACCTCTTTCAGGTTTCACTCATCACCTTATCAATGAGTCTTACTCTGACTGCTCTAACTAAAATTGCAAGTGCCCCTTCCCCGGTACTTATCCTCCATTCTCTGCTCTATTTTTCCATCACACTTATCACCACCCCATAGCATACTTTACAATTTGCTTATAAATGCCCGTCTTCTATTACAAGAATGTAAGCTTTACCAGGGCAAGAATTTTTGTCTATTTTACTTACTAACTTATCTCAAGCACGTAGAGTACTCATAAGTATTGGTTGAATGAATGAATGAATTTCACATTCAACAAAAGCAGCAGAAATCAGAGAATAAAAAGCCACACATGGAGGCTTGTCAGAGACACTGATGTGATTTGGGCAGACATTTCTACAAAAAAGAAATAGTATGGTGGGACAAGCAAGCCTGCAGGGGACATGGAGTAGAGGTGAAGTCAGAGAGGAAAGAGGGGCCCATCACGTGGGGCTTTGTAGGCCATTATAGGGCCACCAGCTTTTTCTTTGTAAGAGATGGGAAGTCATTGGAAGGTTTTGATCTAATTTATGCTTTACATAGTTTTTATTTTCAAAAACATCATTCTCCTGACTTTTACACTTTTGTTTATCGTTTTACCTAAGTATGTATATGCTATAGTTTAGTTTTGCTTATTTTTGACCTTTAAATAAAATCTTTTAATATAAAAAAAATAATAATAACTACAGTGTTTTCCCTCCCTTCCTTTAAAATAAGACTCCCAACCTTTAAATGAAATCTCATAATATAAAATAATAATAATAATTTATGCTTTAAAAGATTCACCGTAGCTGCCATTTGAGAATAGGTGACAGATTGTAAGGGAGAGGCAGGGAGACCCTGGCAGTCATTCAGGCAAGAAATGATGTTGACTTTGACCAGAGTGTTAACCGTAGAGGACTGAGAAATGGCAAAATACTTGATGTGCTGTATCTCAGCAAGATGCCACCATTGGGGAACAATCTAAGATGCCACCATTTGGGGGACCTATTTCTAATTTGAAGATATTAAAAGGTGACATAATCTGTATCTTGGTATCAAAAAATATGGTATCTTAAAGCTGAACTAAAGGGTATCTGGCATATTGGAAGCAAAGATGAAAGATAGATAAGAATCCAGGATGCTTCCAAACTTGCGGTCTGAGCAGCTGGAAGGATCGTGCTGCCTTCAGCTGGGATGGGAAGACCTAGGGAGGAGCAGGGTGGGAAGGGCTGGCGAGGCATAGATCAGAGTGCAGTTTGGGACATGCTAAGTTTCGACGTCTATTAAAAATACAAGTGAAGATGCCCTGTAGGCAATTGAACATGCAAGTCCAGGAGAGAAGTTTAGACCAGAGATACAAATTTGAAAGTCCTAGCATAGAAATAAGAACTGAAGCCAAAAGACTGAATGAGATCACCAAGGGAAGGAGTACAATAGAGAAAAGAGGACCGCAGCCCTGGTCTCCCAGTGTAAGAGGTCTGGGAGGAAAAAAGAGACCAACAAAGGACACTGAGAAGAGGTAACTCGTGAGATAACATGAAATAACTCAAATAGCTGAAGATGGCCAAGAGTTCTGGATTGGTTTGGAGAGGGGAAAAAACAACCTACTTATATGCTTCTAAAATAGATATAATTAAAAAGGTTCACGTTTGCACTCAGCTGGTGACAGGTGACGATCACAGCTAGAATAGGGTTAATGTCAAAATTATCATAGCAGGGAGATACCAAAGAGTGAGAAGAGTTAGAGGAGAGATGAAAAGATAGGAGAATTACGTGAATTGTACACTATTCATGTATTTAATGTGTTTCTTCCCAAGCCACCTTGTTCTAGGAAAGATTTTAAGGTGGTTTGGGAGAAAAATCAACTTGTTTGCATTGAGTATTTTGAATTTTACAAAGCAATCTTACTTTCAATTCTAATGTACTCCCTACCACTTATTCAGCATGTAATGTGCCACATTCATTCATTCATTCATTCATTCATGCCACAAATATTTGTTGACAACACCATGAACCAGTGTTCCAGGTGCTGCATTTAGTGGGCCAACCTGAAGATACATGGTTCCAACCTCCTTTTTAAGTTTGAAGCCCGTCCAGACACAAGACTAAGCATTTCAGAAACTAATTCGTTTCTTTCAGAAACTAATTTCTTTCAATAACTAATTCGTTATTTTCATTTTTATTTTTATTTGAAACATAATTTTTATTTTTATTGAAACATAATTGATTGTACATATCTATGGCATACAGCATTGCCAACTCCTATTTTTAAATCTGCAACATGCAGAGAAGAAACCCAAGACGCACTATCAGTTGGTAGCCAGGCCAGCAGGTTCCACAATCTCCCAGGCTAAGTCAGGGTCCACACGGCCACTGAACTCATTTATCCTTCCTAGGGTAGACAGAGAATGTAGGAAGTCCCCCAATAGTAATGACAGCCAATGTATGCAGTGCCTTTCAGGTTTAAAATCCATTTTTATTTCTCACACTGAGGTTAAACTCTACGGCAGTGTTGGAAGGTGAATACATCTCTGTCTTGCATGAGGAAACAAAGACTCTAGGGAAGTGAAGGGATTTCCCCGGGGATGCAGCCAGGAGGCGGCCCAGCTGGAACTGAAGCCCAAGTCTCCAGATCTTTGTAGCCAGCAGCAGGTCCGGTGCTTAGGGGAAGCTCCACACAGACAAACAGTAAAAGGCCTGACTTGAAAACAAGAGCAACTATCACCAGAGAAAGCAGGCAATGGAGGGGGCCAGGAAACAGCTGGGAGGAGACAAGTCTCTGAGCAGTGCCAGGGAGCAGGCACTCTGGGGGCATTTAGGGAGGCGCACGGCATGTCCCAAAGGGGATTCAGGGGGAGCCCAAATGTGCCGCTGCCAAAAGACAGGCCAAGGAAGCCACTCAGCCTCAACGTGGCACTGCAGAAAGAACCCAAAAGACCTGGACATTAGGCTGTCAACCATTCCAGCTTACCCAGGACTGGGGTGGTTGCTGGGGACGTGGGGCGTTGAGTCTTAAAACCAGGAAAGTCCCAGACAAACCGGGATGAGTTGGTCACCCTGGTTAGAATCCTAGCCCTGTTGCTATCTAGCCATGTGAACCTTGTGCAAACTACCTCCCCTCTTCTGATCCTAGTCACCACTAATGTGGGGGTAAGAATGTGACCCTGGCAGGTTTATCATGAGATTTAAGTGAAAAAAAAAAAAAAAACTCACATGCCATCTGACACTTGGAAGGCACTCAATAACCAGCAGCTATTATTATTACTATGATGTTATGAAAATGATATTTTCAACTGTACTTTTCTCACTGTTCTTGAAGTTGCAATGATTCTCTGAGGAGCTGGGTTTGGAGCCAGCTGTTATGGATCTTCATAAACTTCATAAACTTTGAGGAGCTGAGGCAACACTACACAAGGATCAAGTGGAGGGGGGCTCCTTGGTCCTTTCACTGTTTCTTGGAAGTTTCTGAAACTTCTAGGATTAACATATCCTCAACTTAACCACTGAATCAGTGTGCGTAACACACCGGGTTGACCCTGGGAATAAGCTGAAGACAACCAAGTTTACTCGTGGCCGCCAAATGCCAGGTGTTCGGGGCTCTTAACCTGCTGCTGTTTGTCCCAGACTGTGCCCAGACACCTTGCCCACCCAGACATCCCAACACATTCCCCAAGGACGGGAAGGGGTCTTTGGCTAATCTGATAACATCACAGTAACTGACCTCAGGTACACAAGCTCTCTCTAAGTATCCTCTCTATGAACATCATTTTAATTTCCAGGAGTATTTCATGTATTAATCCACATCTCTGTTACCAACAGAAAACTCAGGCCCTGCACCACAAACCCCTCTCTCTTTCTCTCCATCTCTCTCTCTCTCTCTAAAAGTTCTTACTTTCAAGCTCTGCATTATACTGTGGGCTATTTGTTCTTTGGGCATCACCTGTCACTGTGTTTATTGCACTGTAGTGTAATAATCCATCTATGTGCCAGTGTCCTGAACCCAGCAGAACTCTTGGAAAGCAGATACCATGTGTCATCCATGGAGATGGAATATAGTATCACAGCTGAGAATACCACTGCTCAACTCTTAATGGATTTGAGGTTTATTTGGGGAGTAATAAAAAAATATTCTAAAATTGCCTTGTGATGATGTTTGCATGTCTATCAAATATACTAAAAATCACTGAATTGTACACTATAGATGAGTGAAATATAGAGTATATGAACTAACTCCAATGAAACTATTTTAAAAAAGAAAAAGAACACTACCGCCTGCCTTTGCATTCCAGCCTCACTGCTCAGTGTGTGTGTGGTCTGGAGCAAGTTATATAGTTTCACTGTGCCTCAGTTCTTCATCTGTAAATTGGGTTAAAGCCATAGCGACTTCAAAGGGCTGTTATGACAAGTAAAAATGGTGATTATTTTTGAAGTAATTAGAACAGTTCCTGAAACATATAAAGTAATAAGTAAAGATAGTCACTTATTTTTCAGCTCTGTAGTCCCAGAACATGATTAAGTGCCTGACACATAATGGGTAAATGATAAAGAGTTTTCAAATACAACATAATCAATAGAAAGAGAACAGAACTTAGGGGTCAAATGACTTGGATTTGAGTTCTGATCACCATCTCGTAGAAGGATGACATTAAACAAACCACTTTCCTGCTTTTCCCAAGATTGAGCTTCCTCGTCTAACACATGCAACTGACAATTCTGCTTCTACCCAGCTCACAGAGTTGTTTCAAAGATGAAATGATAATGTATACGAATGCTCTTTAAAAACTGTAAAGTAATGTGCAAATATAAGTTCCCCCCAGAAATTGGTTTTGCCCTCAAGATGGCCCAGGTTGCTTTTTTACCCCCAAACCCCTACACTCGCAGACCCTGTTACTCGTTCATCATTGCAGCAACATGTGCCAAATATTAAAAACAGCTGAGGTATGACCCCAGAAATTGGTTTTGCCCTCAAGATGGCCCAGGTTGCTTTTTTACCCCCAAACCCCTACACTCGCAGCCCCTGTTACTCGTTCATCATTGCAGCAACATGTGCCAAATATTAAAAACAGCTGAGGTATGACCCCAGTGAAAGAGAACTAAGTAACCAGGCTCTGAGCACCAGCTTGGTCCCCCTGTGCCCTGCCCAAATTGGGCTGTGACCTCCTATGAAGTGCTGTTCTTTTCAATTTTGCCCTTTGTGGCTGACAGATGAGCGAGTTCAGGCAGCAGCTGTCAGGTCAGCAGCGGAGAACGTTTCCAGGGCTGTGTCCCGACACTGCCAGGGTGGGAGGATGGACTAGGTAGGGCAAGTGACCCAAGCATTCTGATTCAAAAGCCTCTACTGCCATCTATTGACATGCTGGGGAATCCATTGGCAAAAAGCCAAAAAAAGAGTTGGGGGAGCTTTAGCAATACAAGGGATTTTCTAGACCATTTCGTTCACCCCTCAGTCTCCAGATGGGGAAACCGAGGTTCAGAGAGTTAAAGGGGCTTGTCTGAGGTCACACCTCCAGCCCAGGGCAGCTCACGTCTCTGGAATCCAGATCCCAGCTTCACCCCTCCACACACAGTTTCTATCTGAAAGTGTGAACTATCGGCAAAGCTGGCCTGGAGGTTCCTTTCAGGCACCCCCTGCCTCTCCGTTTTCTGTCCCACCTGCTCCCTCTTGCACCAGCTGCCCAGACTGTAGTAGCATTCATGTTCCTGCTCCCTCTAGAACCCAGCGTCTCGTACTGTCCAGCAGTGCTTCTCAAAGAGAAAGTATTGAACCATCCACCTGAAAACATTTAAGAACATGGAGGATAGGACAGATCCTGTTTAGTAGAAACTCAACACCCCCATATTTATCAGTGAGGAGACTGAGGCTCAAGGACATCAAAGAATTTGCTCATGGCAGTGGTTCCCAATGACATTAGGATTACCTGGGTATGTGTTTGTTCTTGGCGGCAGGCCAGTACGGGGATCCAAACCCTTGACCTTGGTGCTATCAAGACCACGCTCCCCCAAGTGACACCTGGGTTTCTTTAAAAACCTCCAAAGCCCAGACCGCACCCCAGACCTATTGCATCAGAATCTCTGGAGTAGAAAGCAGGCATTAGTTTTTGTAGCTCCCTATCCCCAGGTGATTCCAATGTTTAGACAGGTTTGGGAGCATTGACTTAAGTACAGACAATTAGTAGGTGAGACAGCAGAGACCCAGCTCTCTCAACTCCCAGGCCAGTGAAGAGTAGTGTAGCCCGTATTTCAATGGTCTATATCACACTTTAAAGATTTTTTGCCATTTCCGCATACTAACTATATTACTTAAATGTTTTTAGGTGACCTCTTTTTTATACAATGTATTTTTAAAAGAATTCTGTTACTTGCAGAAATGGAAAAACAGTATCACTTGCCACAGAACAAAAATCAACCATAAGAAGAAATACACTGAAATACAAAAATTAAAATGAAAATGTACATTCATGTATGAAACAAAGTTATCTCACTTTCCAGTTTGGGGAACCTTCGCTTACTGGTAGCAAAGGAAGGTACCCCTCTCTGCTCTGGACAAGGCTGAGAGACATGTGACAAGAACACACCTTTGGGCGGCGCGTGTTTGTGTTCGGTCGGTGTCCCTATGTGCATGTGCACCACTTTCTCTGTGTTGTCCTGTCTCCCCAGCCCCGACACTGAACTTGGGAGAAACTCCCATCAGGATCCTCTGTGTTGTAAGTCCTGAGCCTGGGGACTGTGGGTTCTCAGCCAAATTGTGACAGCATCCTGCCCTGGGGCTTATCCAACAGCTGGGCACCCTTGCTCATTGCCAAGAGCAACAGACATTCTTTGTGCGTTGCTCTGGCTCTTTCCTGATTGGCTGGCCCACCTGTTGGGGTGGAGCCTCAGTTCTCTGCGACCCCACCCCACCTGCAGACCAACTCCATAGCCCCATTTCCACTTCCTGCAGGTGAGTGTCATCGTGCTGCCTTCACCTGTTGGGGTGGAGCCTCAGTTCTCTGCGACCCCACCCCGCCTGCAGACCAACTCCATAGCCCCATTTCCACTTCCTGCAGGTGAGTGTCATCGTGCTGCCTGCTCTAGACACAGCTGTTTGGCAAAGCTGAGTGGCAGATGTGGACGCCGGCCCCAACTGCACTTGGCAGTGTCCTCCTTGACTGCACTGACCCTCGGGTGGCTGAGTGGGGCTGTCTTCACTGAACAAAAAGAGGTTTCATTAGCAATTACTCCTGAAGACACAATTTGCATCTGTTTTGAAAATATTTGGGAATTAGTGTTTTCAACAACCACCTAAAAGAAAGCTGGTTATTCGATTCTTTCCCAAATAGAATCACCACCTTTACACCTTTAAAGAAAGAACTTTTTAAAACTGCTTACCACATTAACATACGGTCAATTTAGATATTTAAGTAAAAGCAGAAAAACAAAAGAAGAGAATGAGAAGCACTCGTAGTCCCACCTCCTATAGAAAACCACTATTAACCCACATGTGATCAGCCCTCTTTCTTCATTGGGTATCCTATTCTGCACTTTATACAAAAATGAGTTCACACAAAACATGCAGCTTAGTATCACTTGTTTCTCATAGCAATATATTACAATCGTCTTTCTATTATTCAATGTTTCTATATGACATGGTTTGTGATGAACACAGAATATTCCATTTACAAATGATTAAGATGAGATAAAGAGAGCAAAAGAACTAATGCACTGAGTGTCCTAAATGTTAGCTATTATAATACCCATTTTAGAGATGGGAAAATGAAGTTAAATGAGTCGCCAGTTCTTGGTGGGACAGAGGTGCCCACCCAGGCCAGCGTGGTTTCAAACCTAAACTCCTACCACACCCTACACACACATTTCCTTTACATGCCTGGTCCTGAGACTCACCTTGGAAATCTACGTTTTTAACATGGAATACATTTTTCATAAAATGAACTCCAACTGAGAACCTAAGGAGAGCCACCTGAGGTCATACCACGATTAGGAAGAACCAAGTTGAGCAGGATTTTGCCACTGACAGAGACCAGACATGGTCAGATATGGCTTCTCGGTCTCTGAACAATCTTACGTGTCAAGATTAAAAAGAACTCTAGACTAGATGTCAGAAAATCTGGGTCGTATTCCCTCCTGCTCCATTCACCAGCCAAAAAGGCATGGACACAACACTCAGTTTATGAGCCTCAGTTTCCTGATCAATATGCTGGGATAATAGGACTTGCCCTGCCAAGCTCAATAGATTCTAAATAACAAATGAAATAATAAATAATACACAAAAATAAGAGGTCTTTAGGAAGTTTATTATGGATCTATCAACAGTGAATTTTTCTAGCACTGTAAAATACATCAAAAAACTATAAACAGGGAAGGAAACTCTGAACCCAATTAATTTTAGAAATAGGAAACTGACTTCTCAAGAAGTTAGGCAGCTTGCTTAAAGTTTCACAGTGAGTTAGGAGCCCAGCTAATGCTAAAAGCCATTGTCTGGATTCACAAGGCAGTATTCCTTTTATAAGACCACCTTCAGAGTAATAAATGTTTCAAATGTGTTCACATAAACACGTCGAGGGCAATTCAGTTCAATTCCATTTATTTAGTTCTGTAAAGATAAGTTGAATGTTTGCTACTTACAACGACCTCTTCAGTCACTGAATTTCACCTGATTTTGCCTTAAACTTAACTTCTTTCAACTTTGAGGGTTTCTTTGTTCCTTACCTAAGAAGAGCTGCTTGAAAAGAACAGAGAAAACATAAAGCACTGGGAGCTTGAATTTTTCACATGCTGGGAGCTCTCAGATTCCAGATTCCAGATACAGCATTCTCCTGAATCTGACCTGAAGTGGTTTGGTCAATTGATCACATCCTAGGAATTTGGAGAGCTGCCAGGGCAGAGAAAATTAGTTACAGAGTCACAGAGCAGTGCGGCCCCATCACATGAAAGTCACTTCCAGCTTGGAACGGATTGCAAATTCCTGCCTTCTGAGTGGTGTTTCAGATGACTGGGAGCTGGCCGGTCTGTGGCAGTCACCAACACAGCAGAAGCAAGTCAGAGGTCATTCCCACACTGCACCCGAGACCCACCATCACAAGAAAGGAAAACTTTCTGATGCTCCACCATGCCTTGCCTCGATTTACTGTTGTTTGAGCAAAAATATCAAGTTTCAATTTGCTCTTATTTAGGAACACTGAAAGTATTTGTCATTTAATGACTCCCCTGCCCCAGCCCAGAGTTTTTCCAAACTGATCATTTGGCATAAACAAGGATGACAAGGCTTCGCATATATATGTCAGAACTTCTAGATGCTTATCATGTGTCAAGTACAGTGCTAAATGTTTTACATGCCACCACTCATCAAATCCTTATAAACAACCTCAGGAGAGAGGCAATAATGTCACTATTACAGCCAAGGAACCTGGGGCTCAGGTAGGTTAAGTAACTTGTACAAGGTCCACAACTGGTATATGACAATGGACAAACTTAACCCAGGTCTGTCTGACTCCAAATCCCAGGCTCCAAACAAGTTGGATAAATGTGAGGCACAGTGGTGTTCAACAAATAGGCAAGAGTTGAGGATCCGGCCTCTGTTTCGTTAATTCTGAGGCTCTGTCATATTTCCAAGTCACCCATTGCAAGGTCTTACAGCTTTAACAATTTGGAAAGTGTTCCTTATATCAGAATGTTTCATCACCCTTATTTCCTGCCCTCTGCAGCCCACAGTTCTCTTACTCCCCAATCTCTCCTCTGAGAGCTCTGTCACAGACCCCATTCCCATGAAATACGTCCCCAGACACAACAAAGGGATTCTTGTCTAACTTTCATCCTTCTAATTGAAGTTTAAGCAAAATGTTTCTTGCTCTATTCCAAGTAAAAGAGCACAATTGTCTTCTATTTCGTGTTTCCCTCACAGTTGCAATATGTGCTTTCGTCTGGTCGTGTAAAATACAATTAATTTTTTCCTAAAACTCTAGGGCTGAGAGAGGCTTGAAAATTTTATCCTTTCCTTCCTTCCTTCACACAGGACTCCTCTAATTCAACAAAGCATGGAAACACCCTGTGAGATCCATAGGGAGAATATTACTGTCCCCACATTATAAACTAGGAAATCGAGGCAGAGTAACTAATCTAAAGTCCCTCAAGTAGGCTGTGGCTGGGGCAGGAAGCCGGGCCTCCTGGAGGAAGCTCTGCCGTCCCACGTAGCCTTTCCCCACAGCATCTATCCACTACTGCGAACTATACGCTAACAACACTATAAAGACACACGGGCATATGAGAACATTATCTTCTTATAGGCATTCAATCCATTTGTCCAACATTTTCTGCACTGTGCTAGACATACAGAGAAAGATAGATAAATTCCCCAACCCAGAAGTGCAGCTTAAGGCCTAGGAATCAATAACCACCTAACAGCAGACATTGAGCACCCTCTGTAGGCAAGGCGGAGTCTCGCAAGCTGGCTCCCTAGTGACTGTCCCACATCTGCCTGATCCACACGCTCTCTGGCCACTCCACAGGGCTCTGTATTAGACAGAGCACAAAGCAGGCCTGAGGGTGCGTCTCAGCCCAGCTCTGTCCCCCACCAGCTGTGTGGCCACGGGCAAATTACCTCCATGGATTGAACCCGGATTTCTTTACCTCTATGTTGGAGTGAATAATACCTTGGAGTGGGCTGGGTGGTGGCCCCTCAAAAGGTACGTCCTAACCCTCAGAACCTCTGGGAACAAAGGTCTTATTTGAAAAAAAGGTCTTTGCCAATGTGATTATATTCAGGATCTTTCAAGATCTCATTTCAATGAGATCATTCTTCATTAGCCAGGTGGCCCCAAGATCCAATGACAAATGTCCTTATAAGAGACACCAGGAAGAGAGACACAGGGAGAAGAGGAAAATTCTAGAAGGTAGAGATGGGAGTTACACAGCCAAGGAGCCTCCATGAGCTGAAAGAGCAAAGGTGCGTCCTCCCCCAGAGCCTTCAGAGTGAGCCTGGTCCTGCTGACGCCTTGACTTTGGACTCTGGCCTCTAGAGCAGTGAGAGAATAAAATTCTAGGGTCTTTTTTAAGCCACTAAGTTTGTGGTTATTTGCGAAAACAGCCCTAGGAAGCTAATACACACTATTTCATGGCATGTCAACCATGGAACCTGTCCCAGAGTATCTCCATCTTGTTACTGGTGCTGTTCATGTCCCCTCTGTGCTCACAGTACGCTGAAGTCCCTCCTCATTCTAGCCATTCCTCCTGGAGACCACTCACCCTCCGAAAGCTCCAGAATCAAGGTTTTAGTGTTTTGATGGGGGGTTGTTTGCTTATTTGTGGGATGAGGGAGTGTACATGCCTATTTCCTATGGATATTTTCAAAATAATAGCCGCAAATTGTGATTCATGTGAAGCTGGACAGAACCCTAACACTGTATTTTGAAAACATTTCGCAACTGATTCTAATACAAAAATAGGACTGATATTCAACCAATACCCACTGACCAGTCTCTGACTGGTCTGTGATTGAGTCATGTGGTTAAATATTTTGACCCTCACCCCTGTCCACCAGCACTGTTCTTTCATCAGCACTGACATGGGTAGAATCACTGAAGCAGACTGTCAGACCCAGCAGGGACAGCTGAGAGTGACTGGTCCAGAGGGCCCAAACTGTCTCTGGGGAAGTCAGGTTTGCACAGACGTGCCTCGGGGAATGTGCAGGGCAGCAGGTAATGACAGCGAAGGGCTAGAGTGCAGGACCCGGGAGGTCCAAGCTCCTTCACATGAGCTGCTCTTTTTATCTGTTTTATAAACTGGGAATATGCATACGATTCTTTTGGGGAAAAACAAAAGCATTCTGATTTTTTAAAAACAAATTTAAAAACCGCTGATAGGACATACTTATTTTCTAGGCAGGAAACTGATGTCCAAAGAGATTGAGTGACATCCCAGCATGGGACTGACAGCCAAGACAGGATCTTGAACTCTGGACCTTTATCCAGGGCCCATCTGTCCCACCAGCCACAGCCTCACGCCCTGGACCCAAGGCTGAGGTCTCGAAGAATTGACATCTTCTCCTCTCTCTGGGTGCAGTAGCCCCTTTACTTCTCAGAAGGTGCAGGCCTGGGAGGGGAGAAGATTCCCCGAGCAGTGCTGTCAGCCTCTCCTTGGGGCATGGACGTGGTCTTCATCTGTACCAAGCCAGCCCAGTTTCCAGGCCATTGCTGCTGGCAGTGGTGTCACTGCCTGGGAAATCTTCCTGCTGATCAGATCTTCCTCCTCACTGTACTCTTTTGCTTCCTTAGAACCAACATGCAGGCCTTATCTCAAATGAGGAAATGTCCAGGGCATAGGACAGTTGAGATATTTCTCAGAACACAATTGCAAGGCACATATTTTCAAAGAGAAGAAAATGAGGAGGAAAAGACACACTCTGATCACCATGCGGGTTCTTAGAACAAGTATTATCTGCTCTGACCCAGCTTTGGACCCACAAACTGGTGTCAGCCTCACAATTGGTCAATGAGGCAGCCAAGAAAAGCCTAAAAAGCTAGGTAGGGGGAGTTCACCACCCAAAGATAAAGATGCAAAAAAATGAACACTTAACAAGAGAGCTGCAGCCTCAAAGCCCTGGACTGCACCAGACCAAAGTAGCACAGTAACAAGCCAATGGAATGCAGATGTAAGCACCTCACCAAGCTCCTAGTGTGGAGGAACTGCTCATTAAACCCTGGCAATTTACAAATGTCTGTGCCCGGTCTTCCCTCAAGGAATTCCCAATGCAGTGAGTAGAATACTACGTACGTTTGAAAATCTTAGTAGCCATAAGATTCCAATAATCCCAACAAGAAAAAAAAAAGATAGGTGATACAAAGCACTACATGATCTATGAATGACCAGATAAATGGTAGAATCAATAATTACTAGAATAGTTCAGAGGGAGTTCAGAAAGGAAAGACTAGTAAGATTTGGCTTATTAATGTCTATCATTTATTAAGCAATTACTACTACCTGCCAGAATTTGAGAATTTTTCTTTGTATGTCCACTTCACAGATGCATAGCGGACAGGCAGAGAGGCCAGTGACCTGCCACAGAAGCTCAGCTGTAGAACCACAGTGGGCAGGCAGGTTCTGTTCTTCTCCAGGCCCCAGGCTGTTTCCTGAGTTTCCTCGGCCATTGAGGACAGGGAGGGCTTGGATAAAGGCAAAAGGAAGGAAGGATCATTGCAGGCAGGTGAAAGAAGCACCTGAAATCACAGCAGCTGGAAAGTCAAAAGCACACTTGGGTGCATTAATAGAGATGGATTTAGCTAAGATGGAGGTCTCTGGAATGGGCGGTATTTACAGAGTATTCACTATGCCAGGTGGAGTTCTAAGAACTGTACATGTATCATCTCATTTAACCCTCATGGCTATGGGTTAAATATGTCCCCCAAAAGTTCATGTGTTAGAAACTTGATCCCCATTGTAACTGTGTTAAGAGTGTGGGAAATCTGATTACGGTTTTGGAAAGGTGGGGCCTTTGAGAGGTGATTGGATTGTGAGGACTGTGCCCCCATGAATAGATTAATCCATTCACAGGTTAATGGGTTGATGGTTTAGTGGACTATCTTGGATGCAGAGTGGTGGCTTTACAAGGAGAACACATGAAAGAACTGTTTTGCCATTTCTTCCATGTGACACCCTGCATCACCACAGAACTCTGTAGAGAGCTCCCACGAGGCACAAGGCCCTCATCAGATGTGCCCCCTGGACCTTGGACTTCCAAGCCTTCAAACTGTAAGAAATAAACTTTGTTTTCTTATAAATTACCCAATTTCAGGTATTCTGACATAAGCAACAGAGAAGAGACTAATGCACTCACAGTAACCCTGTGAGATACGGAATGATCACTGCCAAAATATGGCTAAGGAAATCGAAGCACAGAGAGGTTAAGTTACTTGCCACGATCACACAGCCGGTAAGCGGCAGGTGTAGGATTTGAACAGTCTGCACTGAAAGTACATTCTCTCGACCACCACACTGTACCTGAAGGAGATTGTCATGGACAAGCTGGAAAAGCTGGATTCAATGTGGACACGGCCTTTAATGTCAGGTGTCTGCACTTAATCCTTCTGAAGGAAAAAAATTATAACAAAATAACTGTCCTTATAAAAACAAAACAATGTGAGAGCAGAGAAGCTCTCCACAAGAACAAAGTCCAGCCGAGCAAGGGGCAGCAGCCTCTGTGTCCCTCCAAGTCCTCCGCATCTTTCGCTTCCGTGGCAATCATGGGATCAAAGCAGAAAGGCTCCTTTAGCAGCAGGGGAAAGGTGGGCTGGGAAGAGGGAAGGAGGACAGGCAGATGCTGGAGGCAGAAGCAAACAGAAAGTGACAGAGGCGTGCAGTGAGGGGGAGGCTGCGGGAAAGCCACCACCATAGGGCAGACATGAGAACGATGAAGCAGAAAGGACAGAAGGACTTGATGAAGGCCTGGAGAAACGTGGTCATGGCTGGCTGTGGCTGAGTTTCACCTACAGGGAACCCATTTTCTCATAAGAGGAATGAGGCACGAGGGGGAGGCTGCGGGAAAGCCACCACCATAGGGCGGACATGAGAACGATGAAGCAGAAAGGACAGAAGGACTTGATGAAGGCCTGGAGAAACGTGGTCGTGGCTGGCTGTGGCTGAGTTTCACCTACAGGGAACCCATTTTCTCATAAGAGGAATGAGGCAGAATGTCTGAAGCTGTCTTTGCCCCAGAAAGTGGAGGACAGTCTGCCTCTGTGTTTATGCCTGTCACCTTCCACGTACCTCTAGGAAAGAAGTCTCCTAGACCAAGGAGCCCACCAAGGGAAGGCCTGTCCAGTGACCTACTGGGAGAGAGACAGCACATGCGGAGAGGCACGTGTCCCACAGGGCTCAGCCTTGAGAGTCTCCAGACTCTCCTATGTAGAAATCTACATGAGGTTCCCCCGGCATTTATAAGGAGATTTTATACATATTACCTTTCTTGATACCATCCACGCCTTCCAAGCAAAAGCCTGGCTATGAATGAGCATTTGTTTGAGGTCTCCTCTGTTCCAGGCAGTGTGCTCTGTCCTCTCCCGCAGCTCGTTTAGATCATCCTCACAGATGAGGAAATCGAGGACACAAAACACCACGCAGGTAAAGGGCAGACTGACGTGAAAGTCCAGAGCTCACAATCTCTAGTGGATGCCTTCAAGGCCATCCTTGGTGTTGGGCACCGTGGGCACATCAAGACGGAAAGACCCAGCCCTTTTCCTTAGGAAACCTGCCATCAGTTGAGTGAAAAATACAGGTGAACTCAAGGAACATAATGAAACATAAAGTGTGTACTGCTGATTTGTTGGACGAATCAACTCTCACAACTCATCTGTTTGGTGCCAGTATTTCACGTCTTCAATCCGTCCTTCACGCTGCCTCTGGACGCTAAAGCATTTGTCCACACCTTCAACAAGTGCAATCTTTTTCTTCCTGTGAGGCGCAGCCCAAACGCCCCCCTCCCCAAGAAGCCTTCTGCATCCTCACCTCGACGGTGCCCTGTCTCTGCACCTCCCCTGCTGCGTGGCTCGTCCCTCTGCTGAGCACACCTGGTGTCTCCTTGATGACACTACCCACTCCTTGAGGAGCTGTCAGTCATCTTTGTATTCTTCATAAATGTCGATGTGCAAACACATAAAGGATGCATGAGCGGATGGATGGGTTAGTCGATGAATAAATACATAGAGAGAGGAAAGGATGGGGAGGTGACATATTGGAACCGAGGGGTTAAAAGCAGTGAACTTCATTCTACACAATGAATGAAGTGGCTGCATTCTACACAAAGTTTTACTCCGACCTGCTGCATGATCTAAGTAAAGTCGCTTCCCGTCTCTTGGCCTCTTTTCACTTGTGTTTGAGAAGAAGGGGTTAGACTAGAATTGCTGCAGCTCCCCATTGTCCAGTGCAGTGCATGAGAAGTTTGCCCTCAGACAAACCCCATTAACGGATTTTTTGTGCCTCCTCCCTTGAAAACGACAATTATCCCCGACCCACATCTTATCTGAAGTGACCCTTCTCTGCCTCATTGCCACCAGGAGCTTTGCTATCTGTTTTGTGCCTCCTCCCTTGACCCACATCTTATCTGAAGTGACCCTTCTCTGCCTCATTGCCACCAGGAGCTTTGCTATCTCAACTGGGACCTCCTCAGGGTGTTTGTGAACAAAAGCAAGGGTCTTATCTGGTCACTCTCTCCTGCACAATCCTGCCCTTGGAAACATGAATGGATTTGCAGGATACGCAACCTCTGATAGTCTTCCCATCCCAGGAATGGCTAGAAAGACAGCTGCAGCTTTCTTGGAAAGATTGTGCAATTTCATGCTGCTATCAGAGCTGATGGGGAGGAAGCTCCTAGCCCTGGACCCTTCAGCTAAGTTCAACTCCAGGTCAAGTCATGGGCCCCCAGCAGCTCAGGGGCATGGGATCCACAAGGAAGAAATTCCAGGATGTTGCCAGAAGCTAACAACAGTTCCCAGCTGTTCCCAGCCGCCTCCTGCCACTGGAGTAGTTTGGAGGGGGGGGTCTTCACACAGATGCAGCAGAAGGAGGGTCGAATGAATGGCTGTGCCTCTCGGCCAGGGCAGGGGACAGGCCAGTGAGAACAGAAGTCTCTTTGTTAGTGGCAGTTCCTGCACATGGCCCCAAGACCCTTGATGGAGACCGCCCTGTCCCCGGAACCTTTGGGAACCTTGACGTCAGTTGTACTGATGCGGCTATCCTTGTGTAGTGACTTTAAAACCTCTGCACCCAGCTCGCCTGTGGTCTGGAGCCTCACTCTGCAACTCCTCTTGGAACAGATGCTGTGAGATCCTCTTATTAAAAGGTAGTTTCAGAACTGATCTCCCTTGAGTGGAATCAAATTCGCTTGGAATGCCTGTTACCCACTCTCTCTTCATGCTCCCCACCCCCCTCTTCCCCACACTGGTCCCCTGACCAGCTCCTACTCATCACTCAGGTCTCAGCTTTGACATTCCCACCTCAGACATGCCTTCCCTGCCCACCTCCGCAAACAAAATTATGCACCTCCCCCTAACACATTCACCCATTTTCCCTGTGCTCTTTCCTTCTCGGAACTCACCACAACTGTCCTGTGCATGCACATGTCTGTGTAATGATAACGTCCCCTGCTAGCACTTTAGTCTCCAGATGGGAGAGCCTGGGTTCGTTTTTTCTACATTGTCTATCAAGAATCCACACATCGCCTGGTACGCAGTGAGGAACAAACAGATGTCAAAAAAAAATGAACAGATTCACAAATGAATAAATGAAGGTATGATGTAATATAGAAGCATCTTATCTTCAGAATTCTAGAAGAGAAAAATTGATATTTATTAAGAGCTTTGAGGCCATTAATAACATGATATCTCAACCTTTACTTTACTTTTATGTAAAAGAAACGTAGAGATGAAGAAGACAGTCCTTTGCCCTCAAGGAGTTCACAGGCTACTGGTGGAGACAGACATGTAATTCATGTTCTGTCTTCACATGTGGGGTAAGCATTATGATTTGCATTTGACAGAGAGGGACTCTGAGACTCAAACCACAGAGCTGGTGAGCGTCAGAGCTAGAATCCAGGTCTCCCGAATCCTGGGACAGAGGGTTTTTACCAGCTGTCCTCTCGCCCTTCTCGACTTGGACTGGTTTCTCAATTTTGCATTTGAAAGTAAATAGGCCCAGAGTTCTAGAAATACACATCATTTGTCAGGAATAACCCTGGCAGGACCAGAAGGTGGCCTGGCTTCTGGAGCCTGATCCCTGCTCTCTATGCCAAGCTGGGTCATTCTGAGAAGAAAGGTGGGTGGCAGCTGCAAGTGACCACTCTGACCCTGGTGAGCTTCTCCCATCTTTCCTGGCTCAAGGGATTTGAGAGTGTTTGTGCCGAAGAGGCTTCCTGCAAATGCCAGCAACCATTTGCGTGCCACTAGCAGATGACTACGTGCCCTCCCCTACCTGGTTATGTCGATACCCCAAAGGAAATACATGTTCTGACTTAGAAACTGCTCCCTCAAGAGCTGAGTCGATGAGCGTGGTGCCAGCAAGTTTCTTATCCTGCAAAGCACAAAACTGTGCTATTTTGAGCAAGTTTCTCAAATTCTCTGAAACTTACCTTCCTAATCTGAAAAATAGATTCCTATAATGGTTGTGAAGACTAAGATAAATCATACGTCACCTTTGGCGCTTTAAAAAATGTTCACTATAGGGCCGGCCCGGTGGCGCACTGTAGCTCCCGCCGAGGGTTCGGATCCCACATACAGACCAGTTCCCGCTCACTGGCTGAGCGAGGTGCGGGCTCAGCGCCGAGGGTTGCGATCCCATTGCCGGTCCTAGTCCGGTACGGGCACGACACTGAGGGTTGCGATCCGTTGCCGGTCACGAAAAAAGACAAAAAGGAAAAAAAAAAATGTTCACTATATGATAGCTCTCACCACCATCCTCTGGCTTTTAATCTTCATTTTTTCCCCTGTTTCTACGCCACCTCCCGTGGTCTTTATCTCATTTTGTTATTGTCTGGCCATTTCTCCTATTGTCAACCTCCTTTAGATTCTGACCGTCCCCTCTGGGGCGTAATTCCCCCTTCCGATGGTCAGCATGCAGGGCAGTCTGGAAGAAAGCTCAGTTCGATGTTCCTGAAGGAGTTAAGAAGGGCTGCACCGAGGAGGGAATCGTGAACTAATTCTTGATGACAGAGTGGAAGGTGTCTAGATGGAGAAGCACAAGGGCCCTCCGAGCATCCAGTGTTTGGGGCGTCCTAGGCCAGGGCAGTGGAGGAAGATGAAACCGGCAGTTTCCTGAGCCCATGTGGAAGCTTAGATAACACCCTCGAGTGCCCCTATGGCTGCAGGACGGTCAGAAGCACAGGAGTGAAATAATCATATCTGGGTTGGATGAGGCTGAATCTCGTGCTGACAATGGGAAGGACGGATAGGAGAGAAGAGAAACTAGAGACTAAGACACTAGGGAGTTTTGGGGGGGTGAACCCAGGCAAGATATGGTAAGAGCCTAGATTAGGGCCAAATGACAATGGAGAAAGGGGAATAGATCAAGAGACACACCTGAAACACAATGCATGGGATTTGGCAATTGACTTATGCAGGAGGCAATAGAAAGAGCATAAAAATGCCTCTGAGATTTCTAGCGTGTGAGGCTAGGGATCCAGTGTCACCATTAACAGAGATTTGGAATGCAAGAGAGACACACCCATAGCAGGAAGAGACCATGGATTTAGCTGATGACACGCAGTGTTTGAGTTAGCTACGGGACATCCAAGCGATGTCCTAAAGGAAGGCAGCAAACGGATCTGGAATGGAACTGAGACATCTGGATTGGAGATTTGGTGGCCATTTGGCATGATGGTGATTAACAGAATTTAGAAGGGAATAAGATCACCACCAGGATAGAGTCCCTATCAGCAAGACGAAAAGCTGAAACACCAGCATTTAGAGAAAGAGAAGCCAGGTAAGGAAAGCAGGAAGGAGTGGCCAGAGAGACGGCAGAAGAACTAGGAAAGACTGAGAGGGTCTGGTGAGGGTGAAAACAGGAGAGAAAGCAGCCACACGGCGCTTACTCAAATTGATACATATATTAAAATTCATAAATGTATTTCAAAATAAGTCAATTTTGCTGTACGATGATTTTAAAAGTAAAAGACAAAAAGAAAAAGTCCCTTATGACCCTACCTACCAACAAAAGAAACCACCGTTAACACTTAAGCATATTTCCTTCTAGGCTTTTTTTAGTTTCTTATGCATTCTTTGAAAAGGAATTTTATGTGCAATTAACAAGTACAAATATAATCTTTCCTGATTCATAGTACGTTGTTTTAACATTCGTGTGTTCAATAAATAAAGCGGTGCCAACACAGGAAAGGAGGGAAGGAAAGAAGGAGGGATGGAAGGAAGGAAGGACGCAGAGGTAGATATTCTGGAGCCCAGCAGAGGGGAAAGACAGTGTACGCCTGAGAAGAGGATATGGGTTCTTTCAAATCTATTTTAAATCTTACCTAAAGCTTAGAAGTATACATCCTTTTAGAAAGCTCTCTTCCCATCTTTCAAAACAGGGAAAAAGAAAAAACAGCTGTGGCAAGTCAGGTCAGTCCAAAACTCTCTCAGGTGTGGCAGCATCGCCATCTGCTGGACATCAGTGATATCACCACCGAGCACAAGGACGTGCTCAGGTTGGCAAACCCACCACCTCAGTACATATGCAGGTGCGTGGAGCCTCTCAGCCCATGTAGCAACCTAACCCCGAAGTACCTTCACCCATGCCCCCTCCCCCATTAAATACTCTACTACACCCGTGGCCACAAAGAATTAAGTATCAAACATCTTACCAGGGAATACAGGGTTCTGAACCCCACTTAATGCAGGGGGGGCTAGATGGGATTTAAGCCATCTTGTGGCAAAAAGGCAAGCTGGTATGTGACAAGCACTGGTATTAAGTTAAGGACTCCCAAGTCCCAGGCCCAGCTCTGCCACCAGGGTGATGAGACTCAGAGATCCACCAAACAAGATCATGAGCTTTGCCACCAGGTAACTGAGTACTGGGGGCTCACGTCACAGCAGCGTTTTCCAGTGTAGTCTTAATAGTAACTAAGTTGATTGTTTTACTGCGCACTGCCTGTCTCCTCTTGCAATTACTTAAGAAGGTCTAGACTCAGATTAATAAAAGAGGTGTGATGAATTAGCATCTCCAAACTTTGTACCTTCCCAGAGGATGTCTGCACAAGGAAGGAAGGATGACAGGCAAAGCCTATTATGAGAGATGAGGGGACTTCTCAGACCCCACTGGGAGAAGTTACTTGAAGTGAGAGATTTTTCCCTTTCCGCTCTTATGACCTCCCGTATGAGACCCCAAGTCTGCCTACACACAGACCCAGCCCTGTAGCGTTTCCTCTTTGGGACCTTTGACTGTAGCTCTAAGATGAAACATGTTTTATTCTCTCTCCTCACATAGGTCACCTGCTGAGAGCCCCAGGGGTGTATCAGGCTGTGAGAGTCTCAAAGAGAAAATGAGCTCACAGTCCCAAACCCCTGGGGTTGGTATCATGTGTGCACTGAGATTAATATGGTTCTTGGGGCCAAACTGTAGCTAAGTAAACAGACATGGGTACAACAGCCTCCAGCAAAGGATGAGGCCAGGGGAGCAGGGACATTGCCAAGCAGGCAGCTGGCAAAGGCAAGGACGAGAGAGAGCAGAGAGACAAGGGGCACTTGCTACCCACCAATTTAAAAGGCCAGGTTCCAAGCCCTGAGTGCTCTTCAGGAGCCACGACCATGACTTCATCCTCAGGGGAACTTCAGACTAGACACTCTGCTAACCAAAATGTTCAGATAATAGGAATTTCTGGTAAAAGAGAAAACGTTTAATCTCCTGTTTACGGGAGAGGTAAGCAAAAAGGCTGGTTGGTTTAATTCTTGGGATTCATTCTCGATCTCTCTAACATACGTCATTCCTTTTCTCTCATTTAAAGACTCCACTCAGAAAAACTATCAAGGCATTGATATTTGGTGTTCTATGCTTTCATCCGTGTAGCATGTTTACTTTGTGCCTAGTGTGGTCAGGCACCATGTAGTCACCTACAATGGATACCATGGTCAGTAACACAAACTCAGGCTCTGTCCTCCTAGAGCTCACAGCCATGGGCGGTGGCTCCGTGGGGAAGGGGACAGGCTCTGGGACCAGACAGCCATGGTTCCCATCTGCTGCTTCCTGCCTGAGTGATCTGGGTCATGTTTAACCTCTCTGTGCCGTATTTTCCTCACCTGAAAAATGCAGATAGTGATAGTACTGACCCCATGAGGTACGTTGACTATTAACTGAGGTTGCAATACAGAGTTTAAAGCTGTGCCAGGCACACGGCTAGCATTTAACCAGTGTAACGTATTTTCCTCACCTGAAAAATGCAGATAGTGATAGTACTGACCCCATGAGGTACGTTGACTATTAAGTGAGGTTGCAATACAGAGTTTAAAGCTGTGCCAGGCACACGGCTAGCATTTAACCAGTGTAAGTGATTGTCAGCATGTAGCAAGTCTGAAGCATCCTCATTCTAAAGTAATAAGTGTATTGAACAGTGCAGAACAGAGGTTTCAAAAGGGAAGGAGACTACCCTGAGAGTGCACCCACTCGAAACATCACGTGAATAGTGTGCTAGGCTGAGCAATGCCTCCCACCCACCCCAAAGATGTCCATGTTCCTGATCCCTGGAACCTGTGAATGTTACTTCAGATGATGAAAGAACTTTGCTGATGTTGTTAAATTAAGGATGTTGAGATGGGGAGATTATCCGGGGTTATTCAGGTGAGTTCAATGTCATCACAAGGGTCCTTGTAAGAGAGAGGCGTGAGATCATGGTCAGAGACAGAAGAAGGTGGCGTGACAATGGAAGCAAGGCAGGAAAGGTTGTGGGATATGGGGCCACCAGCCAAGAAACAGGAAGCTGGAAAAGGCAAGGAAGCCCAGCTGGAGCGCGGCGCTGCTGACACCTTGACTTTAGCCCCCTAAGATTCATTTCAGATTTCTGACCTCCAGAACTGAAAGAGAATACATTTGTGTCGTTATAAGCCACTAAGTTTGTGACAATTTGTCACAACACAATAGGTAAGTAATATAAATTGAATGAGAATGTAATCTTTTTTTTTTATTGCGCTGGCCTGTTCGGAGGTCCGAACGGAACATAATTTTTCATGTGTCTCTTTTGAAAGGCAGCGTGATAGAGCAGGAAGAGCACTGAGCCTGGAGTATGAAATCTGTCTCTACAAATTACTCTGTCTTTGGATAAGATACTTAACATCTCTGCGCCTCATTTTTCCGTCTCTAAAATGAAGATAAACATATTCACTTCTGGGTTGGCTGCAGAAGTACACAGTAGGCGCTCCATAGTTGTGACATTCTTTCCATTAAAATACATGGTGCCCTCTGCTCCTTCTCCCAAAGAGCTAATTTATTTCAAGGATCCAGCTTTGCTGAGCTTGTTTAACGATGTTCACTTTACACAGGCCGTGGTCCCTTTCTAAGTATTTGACTTCTTGCTGCTCGAGGTTGGGACTTGGCCTGGATACCATATGTTGCCGGAGATAACATTTTGGTTTCTGTTACCACGGTCTGCTGACACCTTAGCTCCAACCAGCCAAGCTCCCCACCCCCTGCTCATAAGAGTCAAAGACCCCCTGGGCTGAGGGTCTGTCCTCTGTTTTAAGCCACCTTGTCATTGGCACACAATCCACCACCACCTCACTGTATTCTGGAAGGCTAGAGAAGTAGCTCAGAATCATCACCTGCCCATTGGAAATACCACTGCTATTATAATCGCAAACAATAATAATGATGTCCAGTGTGTGCCAGCTACTCGGCACTGCACTGGAGACTGTGTGAGACAATGGGGTCTTTCTATCCCTCACATTACTTTCCGGGAGGGTGTTTCCAGGGTTAATATAACAACACACTGAAATTATGCAATAGGAGGTGACCAATATTAACTAAAAAAGAGAGAGAAATAAAAGTTTGTCTTGTAGATGTTTCACTCTTAGACAAGAGAAAATCTCTTTCCCATTATGCCCTCATCCCCCACTCCATCTCTGCTACAGAAGGGACTTACATGAGCTAAGGCTCTCATTCCACCCAAGCACATCAAGGAATAACAAGACAGAACCAACCAAACGAGAGGGTGAAGTCTTGATGGGGAGTGAAGCAAAGGCAGATGCCCCAAGGGACTCTGGATTGGGGGGAGAAAGAACGGAGGAGGGAGGTCAGGGAGGAGGGACACATGGACACCCACATCAGAGTGAGAAGGGAAGTTCCCTCTTGCCCTCCTTCTGGACCCTGTCTCCATGCATGACCATCTAACAGTATGCTGCATCTTGGCCATCAACTGCACCTTTCCTTCTTTCCAAAGTTTGCAGACGGAGCTAAGATACTACATGCATGCCCATCATTTATTTCATCTAATCCTCACAACAACCTGTTGAGATGGTCATGTCAATGACCATCTAACAGTATGCTGCATCTTGGCCATCAACTGCACCTTTCCTTCTTTCCAAAGTTTGCAGACGGAGCTAAGATACTGCATGCATGCCCATCATTTATTTCATCTAATCCTCACAACAACCTGTTGAGATGGTCATGTCATTTGCATAATGTATTCAAGGGGTTGATGGTCAAGGATCAACGTGTCCAAGGTAACCAGATGGTCAGAGCCAGGATCCAAAACAGAACCAACCTGGCTCCAAAGGCCGTGCTCTTTCCAGGCACTTCCTTACCGCTGCCACCAGGCCTTACTTCCCCTCCTCCTAATGTGGCATCCAGAGCCGAGAGCATTTCCAGGCCTCTTCCAACAAGGCCCAAAGCCGTGGGTGGTGTAGTAACCTTGATTGAGCATCGAGTTTTATCCTGGAACAAATAAAGAACTAGAAGCAAAGGTCCTTTCCAAGCTGGAAACAACTGGGCCCAGCTGAGGAGCAGGATGAAAACCACCTCTCCACACAGCACCGTCCTTCAAGAGAAGGCGTATCTCTCTCAGGGTCTTGAATGCTGAGAGTGGGCACTGCTGGTCTGTACAAGTGTGGGGACAGCTGCTGAGGTGACCACGCTGAACTGGAGGGACGAAAAAAATGAGGCCAGTGTGCAAACATCCAGGGTCCTCTCTGCACACACATGGAGGGAGGGGGAAGGAAAGGCCCAGATGATCCTAAAGCACCTACTGTGTATTGCAAGCACCACGCCACGGGCTTTGAGAAATGCTAGCTGAGAAGGTCATGGAGCTCTCCCGGGGCAACAGCCCCTTTGTCCCCAGGCTACAGCAAGCCTGAAACACCCTCCATTAACTATTGCCTGTGCACGAGTCAAAATTTAGTTCTGTCCTGTGCTTTTTTCTTTAAACTGAGCTGGGTCACACTTCCCAGAGGAGACCTGTTTTGTCTTGCTCCTCATAGATTCACATCTGCTTTTAAATCTTTAGTGTCCATAGGAATTACTGACTTCCTAGGTCTAGTTCGAGGACTGGGGATCTGCATCCCCAGGTGATGTTTGTAGGTAGGTGGTCCCTGGACCACTCTTTGAAAGCATTTCTTCTTTTCTAGGCTACTGCCTCCAAGCCCTCCTGTTTCAGGCCCACATTAGCACATGGTCCTACTGCCCCTGCTCTCAGACCCCCTGCTTTTGCCCTGATGTCTAGGCTAGCTTCCAGCATCCTCATTTCAGCACCCCAGTGGTACGGCCACCGTGTACAGTAATTTGGGTTTTGTACCTCACGGGGCTCCTGACTGAGAAATCTGTCCTGTGTTCCACTAGCTGAGCTGTGCACGCTGGCAGATCTGCCTGAGGAGGACCCTTCTTTTTAAATTTGCCTTGCTTGGTTGTATTAGTCCATTTCCATTGCTTATAACAAAATACCTGAAACTGGG
>NW_007729153.1:252581-254892 GCF_000696425.1 Galeopterus variegatus
GTCCATTTCCATTGCTTATAACAAAATACCTGAAACTGGGTGATTTGTAAAGAAAAATAAATTTATTGATTACAGTTTCGGAGGTTGGGAAGTCCAAAGTCCAGGAAAAACTTTGGTGAAGGCCTTAGTGGTGTCAAAAGAGATGGCAGGATGTCACATTGCGGGATGGTGGAGCACAGAGGAAATAACCTCCTCAGTGCACTCCTTTTAAAACCCTCAGAACCACGCCCCTGACCACCATTTTTAGCCCATTCACTACTGCATGGTCCTACATTCCAAAAACCTCTTCAAGGTCCCACCTTTCAATTACCATAATAGGATTTCCCACCGTCTTAACAGTCACAGTGAGGATTAAGTTTGGGGGCACATACAACCCAAGGCACCAGCAGATCCCTCTTTCTGGCTTTCTGGATCTCAGTGTCCCTCTCACCCCTCACTTGGCTTAAGGCTTCCTTCTCCAGTCTCAGAGATTTTGCCCCACTCCACCCTCTCCAGATCCACCGTTGGCCCCAGAGAACTTCGCCATCTGGGCTCAGTCCTTGCCCATGAGAGCTCCACAGCAGGGGAGCGTCCTCAGGGTCTCCAGGAGTTCTCAGGTGTCTGACCAATACGTGGTCTGGCAGGAAGGAGAAATAGGGCAGATAAGTGCTTTTCAGAGTTTGCAAAGAAAGTAGGCCAAGTGGCAGAAGAAGATAAACAGGTAGTCTGACACGGACACCCCGATGAGACCCCTGGAAGGAGGACATCTCTTTGACACTTCCAGCCTTAGCTTAAAGTGTTGCATGAACTGTGCATTCAACTCCAGCATAGAGCTGTGTTAGTTTGAACATAAAATGGATGTTTTAAAGCAATTACGACCAAAGGGGTAAAATGAAGAAACTCCTCTCATGATTAAGCTGTGTCTTTGTCTATTATACACCTCAGTTTTAGGGATTAAGTTTTAATACTCCAAGATGGTATAAAGATTCTCTAATCCATTTCTCAGAGATGCCCAGGAAGGACGCCGTGGGGTGAATTTGGCTGGAGACAGGAGAGAGGCGAAGGCCCCGAGCATGAGATGAACCCATGTTTCAGTGACTCCATGATGGAATTGAGACTCAAAGGGAAAGGAAGTTAAGGGAAGCCAGCAAGGCAATGTGGACAACATGACCTGCTGTCGCTGGTCCCCCTGATAGAGCACAGGTGCAGGAGAACATCAGGGCATTGCTGTTATCCACTAATGACAAAGAGCACAGGACAGTATGGTGCGGGAAAGAATGGACACCCCCTCCTCCAAAGAAAATCATCTTGCTCAGCCCTCTCATTTTACAAATTGGGAAAGCAAGGCCCAAAGAGAAGACATAGGCCCGGCCATCAGTCTAGAGCCAAGATGCGATGCAAACAGCTCTGTCCTGTTCTGTCCTCCGCACCATGCCGCTCCCCAGCCGGAGTCTGTCCCCGTACAGCGCTTGCTTCTAATTCATCATGAGGCCTCAAGGGCTCCTGTGATAGGCACAAGAGTGCAGCGCTCTGACCTGCCATTAATCACTGCAGCTCATGGTCTCCTTGCTCCCCATGACTATCTGCAGACAGCCCTGTTCTCACTGACTCGTGCAGTAAAAAGCAGCTGAGGCCGCTGCTTGCCCTGAGGGAAGTGTGGGAACCAGGAGAAAGGGCAGATCTAAAGAGACAAGCTGGCTTTGTATTCCTTTCCCCCTCCCTTGCCTGCTTTCCCTTCCTTCCTTCCTTCCTTCCTTCCTTCCTTCCTTCCTTCCTTCCTTCCTTCCTTCCCTCCCTCTCTCTGTCCCTCCTTCATTCTGCCCTCCTCCTTTTATGTGTCACACAATATGTCACTATAAACAAACAATTTCTATGTTAAACTCCACTGCCACCACATCGGTCACTTAAAACATTCCCTTAAGATGGTCATGTCAAGGTTGGGGGCTTATGCAGTGTGGAAACTCTTGGAGGGCAGCCTTGGTCATCATCTCTGGTCCATGCAGGGGACTGCAAAGATGCCCACGTCCCTGTCCCCAGGTCCTCCAGGTTGGATAGCTCTCTGCTGCTTCCGGGCCAAGCTTCAGCCATAGAAATCCCTGCCAGGCTGCCGTGGGTCCCACCAGCCTCAACAGCCACCCAGGTCTCCCTCCTCTGAATCTTCCCACCTTCCTGGAACGCTGCCTGGACCTTCACTTATCTGGAGCCTACAGATCCCTCTTGACTCCCCCAACCTAGGCTCATCCCGGTCTTGGGGTCTAAGCCAAGCACTTCTATTGCTTCTCATGGGTAAGACATCCATTCTTGAGATGTCCTTTCTCCTGGGGACTCAGGC
>NW_007729153.1:255303-255676 GCF_000696425.1 Galeopterus variegatus
TATTGCTTCTCATGGGTAAGACATCCATTCTTGAGATGTCCTTTCTCCTGGGGACTCAGGCCTAAACCACTTACCTCTCTGTGCCTCACTTTCCTCTTCTATAAAATAATAGTACCTACTTACAGGATATTGAGAGGATTAAATGAGTTAGTTCATGTAATGTATCTAGAACATTGGCTGCCATATAGAGAACGCCATATAAGCAACTACTATTATTGTTAATGGTGTACTGCAGCTGCCAAAAAAAATTAATGCTTCTTTAGTACACATTAATGAGAATATAATAAGCATACAAGTGGAGGGGATGGTACTAGTGTTATCCCCACTAATCAGACCACACGTGCTGTATCTCAATATCAGGGGGACTATTTTA
>NW_007729154.1:0-871 GCF_000696425.1 Galeopterus variegatus
AATGAATAGTTAAATTTTTTTGTTTAAGCTCATTTGCGTTGAGTTTCTCTTATTTGCAATTTATTAAATTCCAACAAATGTTAACAGTCAAGTCCTGTGTTTTTTTTCTTTTAAGGACTAATTGCTTTTTGGATACAGTCAGCCTGAGAGGAATGAAGAGTTAATCCCATACGTCTCCCTGCTAATTTCTCTAGCAGACCTCACACACATAGAAGAATTTGAGAAGATCAGGATGGTAATATCGACCAGTATTAGACAAGGTAAATTTTAAGGCAAAGGACTAAATTGATTAAAGACAACATTTTATATTTGGAAAAGGATTCAGAATCAGGTTTGAAGTAATGTTTATTGAGTTCCTACAATATGCCTGGCACTGTGCTTGGTGTTTTACACGTATTATTTAATTGGCAAAGACACAACAATGCTCACTTAAATGCATTAAATTCCACTGCTGTTGAATAAAGAAAAGATTATAAAAATATATTGAACAAACATGATCATACCAACATAATCTTATTGAGTCTTGACGTTTTGGGAGATAGGTAGGCTACAATTAAATAACACATAAAACTGAACAATATAAGTGATGAGGCTAAGTTAATTAACAGACACGTAAAGTTTTGAATTCTATAGACAGGGAATACATGTTCATCTTAAACATCCATGAAACAGTTACACAAATTGGACATGTTCTATGCCACAATAAAAGCTTTTAAAAAGGTTTTGAAAGTAGGTACATCATAGGCCACATTCTCTGTTCACAGTGCACTAGAACAAGAAAACAAAACTTTTTAAACAAAAGATAAACTGAATCACTGAGTTCCAAAGCACGCTTTAGAAGCACTGCAATATGATATTTAACAACATAAAT
>NW_007729154.1:1763-2695 GCF_000696425.1 Galeopterus variegatus
AAGATAGCACCAATCTCATATACGAAGATAGAGGCAAGAATCCTACGTAAAATATCAAGAAGTATAATTCAGAATATGAACACACTGGTGCACCACAATGCTAACAATGCAAAGATTATTTGATATTAGGAAATCTAGATTTCATCAATCCTGAATTGCACATTTTTTTTACTTTGGAGACAGGAGGGATCTTTCAATTGATGGCATCTTACAATTAATTAGCACTTTTCTTTCTCGGTGGTATATAAAATAATATGTGTTTTACAGTCAATGTCTTAATTTTAATGAAATACAGTAATGCAAAACCTCACGCCAAGAAGTTTTTAAACATCATCTCAATGAATGTTTGAAAGGCATTTAATAGTATTCAATACCTTTTCCTGATTTTCAACCAGGACATTTTCTTTACATGACACACGGCATCTATTTCAAACGAACAGCCACCATTATAGTTAAATGTGAAACATCATAGGCATCCCTGTTAAAACCAGGAACAAAAACAGCACACACACTACCAAGACAATTGTTGTTTGTTGTGGAGCTTTTGACCACTCTACAAAGCCCTGAAACAGAAAAAAGAAAAAAAAAGTTATAAATATTGGAAATAAAACAGCATATCAACAGAAAAGCTGTTGAAGTTAGAAACTGTACAACAAAGTAACTGAATTATACGATATATATACAAAAGTAAGTAACACACCTGTTCTCCATCAGAAGAAAATTAAGAATAATGCAATGAAAATTTCAAAATGTCATCAGTATATAAAGTTTTAAAATACCATCTATAGTTGAATGACTCAAAATATATATGCGGGGGGCATGCATATGTGTGTATTCCTTGACCCAACCTCTCTCTCTCTTGAATTCCCAGCTATGTATCTCACTGTCTATTTGCCATCTCCACTTGGATATCTAATGGGCATCTGAAATTT
>NW_007729154.1:5792-6780 GCF_000696425.1 Galeopterus variegatus
TCATGGTTTGTTTTCCAGTTTGTCTTCCCCATGACCTGTGAGTCAATAAATCCCTCTTCTAGACTGAGCCAGTCCAAACTGGATTTCTGACACAGGATTGGGAGGAGAATGGGACCCTCATGTGCTACCGAGAATGGTCATGTGATTTTTCTCATGTGTAAGATAAATGTAAATAAAAGAACCCCTGTTGTTATTTTGTACACTGATGTCTTAGGCCTCAAAAAAGGAAACATTATGTTTTGAGTGAAAGGAATGTGCTTGATAATTCTGTTTGGTTTTACTCATAGTATTTGGATTAAAACCCCAATAGGTGGCCAATGAATGGATAGATTTATGAATGAATGGATGGTTCAGTGGATGAATGCATGAGTAGGCATATGGGTGAATGAATAGCAGCCAAATTCTTACCACAGCCAACAGGTAGTAGATGAGTGAACTGGTCGGTGGTTGGATGAGTGGATAGATGAATAGAAAGACAGGTTAAGTAGATGGATTGGTGGCATATGGATGAATCGATGGATAAATATTTTTATGGATAAGTGGATATATGGCTGGAAGGAATGCTATAGAGATGAGTAAGGATAAAATGTTGGGTAGATGAATGAGTGGATGGATAAATGGCTGATGAATCTTCAGTAAGTACATGGACGAATAGATGGGTGGGTGGATGGATGGGTGAATAAATAGGTGGGAGGGTGGAAGAGAAGTTGATGAATGGATGGATAAGTGCATGGAAAGGGCGGATGGGTGGATGGATGGATAAATGGATGGATGAAATAAAGAATAAGAACAAACATTCTGTGCACTAATTACCCTGATTGGAGCATCACATATTGCACACAGGTATTGATATTTAATGCTGTACCCCACAGGTATATACAATCAATTATGTTCCAGTAAAAAAGAAAAAGAAAAAATAAACGTTCTGGTGTGCAGAGTTAACTTCTTCCTTTGGTCCATCCTACCATAGCCAATATATTTCTACACT
>NW_007729154.1:8752-9564 GCF_000696425.1 Galeopterus variegatus
AAAGCCAAGCATGCTGCTATTGTGTAGTTTCCTGGCCACAAGCCACAGGCTTTGGGGTGAAGTATTGTTGCATGAGTGGGTGCTTTTATCACAGCGTGAGTGCTTTGGAACATTCTGATTTTCTTTTTCTATAGAGATGATATAAAAAATGTTTTGATTAAAGATAAATCATCATGTAAAAGGCTAAGTAAAAAATATAAACAAAGCAAGATTCTTGTGGTTGTTGTCCACACTTGCACTAGACACTGTGGTCCGTCTCTTTCTTTCCTCGCTGACGCCACACCACCTATTCAGGTCCAACGAATCCTGCGGAGCTGATCTCCGGCAGACCACCATAGGAATATATCTGTTTCCCGCAGGAGATGTGTTAAAACTTTTGTGGGGCAGGGAAATTTAAGCCAAGAAAAAATGTGACAACCTACTGAGAACTNGTCCCACATAGCCTGCTTCACTTTCTTGTTTGAAAGGCTGCCTGCAGGAAGGAAGCTGTGTCCATGCAGAAAGCTTAGCTGGGTCAGGACCCAGGGCCTACCAATGAGAGGTCCCATTCACTCTCTAATCTGTGCTTCATCAATGCTGGTTCAATAAACCGTGACTGGGAAAACAAGTGAATGAATGAACAAATAAATGAGTCATGTCACAAAGGCCTCTTCCAAACAGTATGTCTAATAAGTGCCGAGTTAATAAATGAATTCAAAATGAGACACACTTAGAATAGCATCGAGCTCATAATATACATGAGATAGGTGGCAACTCTTATCTGTATTGTTTCCACCATTGTTTTCTAACTGGATGCTCCTGACTGGCTCCTG
>NW_007729154.1:10812-11415 GCF_000696425.1 Galeopterus variegatus
ACTGGCGCCGGCTGGTCTCCATCTTTTTCTCTCCCTCTTCTCTCTCTGCTTCATTCATCTTGGTCCCCTTCTTGCCACCGTAGGGTCATTATATGTGTGGCTCTGCCCACAGAGCTGCCCACCATGCTATTCCCCTAACCCTCAGAACAACTGACTTCTCATGCTTCTCTCACCTTCTCTGACCACCTATAAGCCACTATTCATCAACAACCCTCTTATTTTCTTGATAGAGGGTTATCAAGACAATCACCATCAAACATTGCCTTTCTTTTTGTTTCTTAACTTGCTTTTTGGCTGCTTTATCCAGTAGAGAGAGAGCTCTACCAGGGTCATCGTGTCACTGCGATGTCCTTAGCCCCTAGTTCAGTGTCTGGCAATAGCAGGTGTTTATGGCCCCCGACTTGTTCATTTCTCCCTACATCCACACCATTGGGCTGCCCCCTTTCTCACTGATTCTGGGTTTGACCATGAGGTTTATTTTGACCAATGGCAGATGAGCAACTGGCTTATATGAGAGACTTTGAAGGTGCTTGAGAATTGCGGCCTTCCCTCTCTTGATCTTCCTGAGAAACCTGCAGTCACCCCCGCCCCATAAGAAGCCTG
>NW_007729154.1:12692-16623 GCF_000696425.1 Galeopterus variegatus
CACACACACAAAACACACACACACACTCAAGCCACATCCGCAAGCATACAGCCAGGAGGTTTTAGAAAGAGAGAATATCCCCGTAGAATCCCTCTGGCTGCGGAGAGAATGACCCTCATTTTCCCACCAGGCCCTGCAGCCCCAACTTTCTCCTTTGTTGTCATAAAAAAAAAAAGAAAAGAAAACAAATGATGGATATCCCACGTGGAGTTAAATGTCTAATTTTAAATGAAATATTCCTATAATACTTTCATTCTGCATCTGGTCAAGCTGAAATTCAGAAGGTTGTTTGCAAGAAGCTTTATGCACTGTAATGACTTATGATTATGTAACCCTTTGCCTTGAAACTCTAAAGATGGTGGATTTATGTTCTTGTTTTAGGAAATTATACGTATCACCAATTTTGCATTATAATCCACAGACTGCCCATGTGAATGATAACTTAATCTCATCTGTAAACTTAATTCCCCCTTGCCAGGGAAACTAATGTATTCACAGGTTCTGGGGATTAGAATGTGAACCTCTTCAGGGAACCATTATTCTGCCTGTCAGATATTATTTGAATGTCCCCTCAAGTTCATGTTGGAGCTTGATCCCCAGTGTTGAGAGAGTGAGAAATCTGACTATGGTATTTGAAAAGTGGAACCCTTGGTAGATGATTGGATCATGAGGGCTGTGCTCTCATTAATGAATTAAGACATCCATGGGTTAATTGGTTAGTGGATGAATGGGTGATCATGGGAGTGGCATTAGCAGCTTCATAAGCAGAACAAGTGAGGACTTTAACACCTGCTCTTGCCTTCTCACCATGCGATACCGTGTACCAACTCAGGAGTCTTCAGAAAGTCCCCACCAAGGAAAAGGCCTTCACCAGATGTGCCCCCTTGACCTTGGACTTCCAAGGCTCCAGAATTGTAAGAAATAGATTTTATTTTCTTATAAATTATCCAGTTTCAGGTAATATGTAACAGAAAACTGACTAATATCAGAGTGGGGGGAAAAGAGAGGTAATTTAAAGAAAAACTAGTAGGTAAGTGTTAGTACGGGTGTTGCTGGAATGAGAAAACAGTCACAAAGGTGGGGAAAGAATGACAGGTGTTAAAATACTGACCGCTGCCAGTGACAAGATGGTTAAACCAGGCATGGAAGTGACCCCCATGGACATGAATTTCAGCTCTGTCACACATTTGCTGTGTGACCAGAGCAGGTCACTTTAACCTCTTCAAGCTTCAGTTTGCTCATCTGTAAAATGGGGTGGTGATAACAAAGGCAGCTACCTCATAGAGTCATGGTGAGCTTTCTACTGAGACAGAATGCGATTTAATACACAGTAAGTACCTGATGAATGGAGGAACAAAAAGGGTGTTCCTCCTCCTGGAATCAGCTTGCTCTTCCTGCATCAACTTCTACAAATCCTGACCTTACTTGAAGGCTGAGCTTAAACATTACTGAAATAGAGCTCCCTACACCCACATAACATACGCTATCTCCTTCTGTAGAATTGCTTGCTTAACCTAAGTAACTCCATTTTGCCCCCTGTCTGAACTGCAGACTACCCCTCCTTCTGCATGAGAAACCATTGACTTTCTCATAGAAACAAAAAACAATTGCATAGAAACAGAAGCCATACACAGTGAATTATTACATGGGGATAAGAACCATACACAATGAAAACTTGTATGCTTGATTGCTCAAATGGCTCATTCTCAGTCTTTGTGACCTAGCTCCCTAGTTTGCTTTGTACACCTGGACAAACCCATGTGCCAATGTGATGTAGTTTTTGTCTTTAAAAACNGAGAAACCATTGACTTTCTCATAGAAACAAAAAACAATTGCATAGAAACAGAAGCCATACACAGTGAATTATTACATGGGGATAAGAACCATACACAATGAAAACTTGTATGCTTGATTGCTCAAATGGCTCATTCTCAGTCTTTGTGACCTAGCTCCCTAGTTTGCTTTGTACACCTGGACAAACCCATGTGCCAATGTGATGTAGTTTTTGTCTTTAAAAACTCCACAAGACCAAAGCTCGGGGCCGTTCTTCCTTGGTTGCACCTTGGGAAATGGACGCTGGCCAGCTGGAGTGAATAAACTGCCCTTTTCTGCACGAGTGGCATGTAAGTGCATTTGTGGTGGGAGGGTGCCTCACAACATTACCTGTTGTGGGACCCCATGCATATTTGCAACCATGGGTGCTTGAATGGATATGACTTTTTGCAACCATTTCTCAGCTGGAAATTTGTGCCTCATCTGTGCTGAGTACTGAGCATTTGAAAATGAATCTGACACCCTGATAGCTCACATTTTTCTGGAGTAGAAAGATAAATAAGTAGACAGGACCAAACAAAGTAGCAGACCCAGCATTCCAGCAGATAGAAACCCTAGCAGTAAGGATTGAAACTCAAATGCCACCAGAGTTTTGGCAGACAATACAAATGGGATAGACATTTAATTAATTAATTAATTAATTAGCTAATCAAGAGCCTCCACTCTGTCTGGCTTTCACTTTCACTCTTCTGAAAGTGAAAATGAAATATGGGTCCAGAGAAATACTTTTCTATGATAAGAAAAACATGAACAAATGGCAATGGATGTATGGTATGGGGAGAGACAATAGGGTAGTGGGGTTGTGGCAGGGGGTAGTGGGGTTGTGGCAGGAGAGAAATCAGGTGCCCTGTCTTAAGAAGTTGCCCTCTTCAGCCCAGCCACTCTTTGCCAGGTGAAAATACAGGACCAGTGTCTGACATCTTCTGATTTCTCAAGAAAAGACTAGAAATCTATATTTTTAGATGACGTCTTCTGCATTTTAAAGTGTCAATAATTATTTCAAATGTTTAAAAGGAAGACAGTATGAGAGCCAAATAGCATAGGCCGTGGGGCTGCATTAGACCCTACGGCTGCCAGTTTGCAACCTCAGTGTGGATTGGGGAGTACATGGGGGTGGTAAGGAGGGGAAGCTGCCAACATAGATAACACTTTTCAAGGGAAAAAATACATATATGTGTGTGTGTGTGTGTGTGTCCACACACACACACACACACACACATATTTTGGCCTTGATGGGAAACAGTGTGAGAGAGTACTACCAGGGAGTACTGTTTATTGCTCTGTTTTGTTTTTAATATGAGACATAATTGATTAGGCGTTTAGGCTGAAAGGGAGAGGATATGAGAAGGGAGAAAGCACCGGCAAGAGGTGACAGAGAAGACAGGAGCCCTTGGATCAAGGGCAGAAGAAACTGGATCGGTAGTGCATAGAGGAGGAGAGGGGACAGGAGCGAGTGGGGTGGAATTCACACCTCACAGCCTCAGTGTTCTTGATAAAACAAAAAGAAAAATAGCAAACATTGGGTCATCCGCTGAGAGGAAAAGATAAAAAAGAGGTACCAATAACGACAACCACCACCACCAATAGTAGTGACAGCAACATCGGCAACAGTGTTTCCCGGAGCGCTACCACGTGCACGGCTGAGCGCTTCTCATCCTTTTCTCTCCTAATGCTTGCCATAATTCTCCACAGTAGATACTATTATGATTCCATCTTACAGATGGGGGAGTCCCTGGATCAAAGCCACACAGCTCGGGAGAGCTGGGGCTGGGATTCTACACCTGACTGACCTCAGAGCCTGCGCTCCGAGCCCCTGCGGGATGGGACACACGTGCCCAAACAGACACACAAGGCACTGATGCGCAGGTGCACACGCGAGCAGGTAGCAGACGCAGCGAACACACAGACATGGGGAACCCGGCGAGACAGAGCGCACGGTCCACAGGCGCGTGAACGTCGCGGATTGGGGAGTACATGGGGGTGGTAAGGAGGGGAAGCTGCCAACATAGATAACACTTTTCAAGGGAAAAAATACATATATGTGTGTGTGTGTGTGTGTGTGTGTGTCCACACACACACACACACACACACATATTTT
>NW_007729154.1:17608-33982 GCF_000696425.1 Galeopterus variegatus
TGGGCCCGCGGTGGAGGGCGGGGGTGAGGTGGAGGGGGGCAGGGCGGGGGGAGTGAACTGTGCCCGTCCCTGAGGGTCAAGCCAAAGTGGGGTGAGATGTTCATCCCCAGCTGATGGGCTTGTAGGTTATGTCCCACGTCTCCTTCCGGAGACGCTCACTAAGGCCAACATCTTTACACAAGCCCCTCCTTGGTTCTCTAGTTTATAAACCACGGGCATGGGTGGATGGGAGGAGGAGGATTTGGGGCAGGGGTGTGCAGCCCGAGGACTCTGAAGCTTGATCCCCTGGTTTCAGGGGCTGGCTTTGCGATTTGCTACTAGTGTGACCTCAGGTGTGTTATTTAACATTTTTGTGCCTCAGGTTCTCATTCTGTTAAGTGGGAATAGTTATGGTTACCACCTCCCAGGATTGCTGTGAAGGTAAAAAATATACATGTGCAGTGCTTAGAACAGTAGCCTAATAGCTATTATTATCAATCATCATTATTATTCAAATTTTGCAGTGCAATGAATACCACCAAGTTGTCTCATGGAGACAACATCAAACTTTTTAAATTTTTGACAAAGCCCGGGGTGGGGGGATGGGGGTGCGTCTCCCTTTGTGATCTCATTTTCACTCCCCTGGCTGCGTATTAGTGAAGTGAAGCAAATTTACATGTATGTTGACCAGGTTTATTTTCTGTTCTGTGAATTGCCTATCTCCCTTCTGCATTGTTGTATTTGTTTGTATAGCTTTTACTTACTGATTTATAGGCATTCTTTATATATTCTGGATATTTATCCTTTGCCTGTTATTCTGTCTGTGGCAAATTTTCTTTCCTGGCCAATCTTTTTACTTTGTTTACACAGTGCCTGAAGTTTTGAACTTTGATAAAAATCAAACGAATCTATTTTTTACAGTTTTTGCTTTTGGGGTCTTATTTAAGATGCCCTTCCTCACCCTACTGTCATAAACACACTCTCCTGTATGATCTCACAGTCTTATTTTATGCGTTTAGCTGCTTGAAACTTCTGGGATTTTTTTGAATGGTGTGAGGTAAGGATTTAGCTTTCCAAATGGAATGACCCCAATTAATGAGAAAAACAATCAAACTAACTGTCATTTATCCAGCAGATACTATGAGCAAAGGCACCTTGTGAACATTATCTCATTTGATTCTAATAGCCCCAAATGGTAGGTATTATCATCCCCATTTTACAGAGAAGGGAATTGAGGGGGAAAGGAGTTAAATGATTTGCCCAGAGGGCACAAGGCAAAAACATAGAAGGATTGAGATTGGGTTTTCTTAGAAGTTTCTATACATGTCACATAGCTGAAAAAAATTTTTCCTTGCTTAGATGTTTAGGTTTTCAGCTATTCCAAGGATAGCTGAGTGTGAAGAGGGGAAGAAATGAATTGTCAAAGAATAATATACTTTATTCAACCCTCATCACTTCCTTTGACAACAAGACATTTAGCACAGTAAATGAAGGGAGCTGCCCCAGCTCACAGAGATTTGAGGGGGTGAAGAGCTGGGTCTCCATACAGACCCAACCAGTACTAGCTGTGTAACTTTGGGAAGTAAATTAACTGGGTCTCAGTTTCCTTACCTGCAAAATGAGGGCAATAAGTTCCTACCTCATAAGGTTATTGTGAACATCAAATGAATTAATACATGTCCTCACACATACTGAGTGCTCAATAAATGTCACTAGTATTATTATAAGTATTGAACACCAGGTCCTGAACATGGGGAAAAACTCTAGTTGTGATCCTGATTTTCCAAATAAATTATGGGTTGTTCTTAAAACGGACTCAAGTTTGAAGGATTTCCATAGGGCCCATGGGGAAGGAATGCTACTGAATGACATCTTAGGAGAAGAAAAAGAAGAAAACAATAGGGAGAAAGTGTCTGGAAACCTGTTATATGTCTCACTTTAATGTTTCTCAGACTTCAATCTTTCATAATCTTTTTTCAACTTTCGCCATGTTTCTGCATCAATGGATATAACATCTGCATTACTGTTTACTTAATATTTTTACTTAAAATGAACCCATTTTCTAAAATCATTTTAGAAGAACCTTTAAAAGGAAATTTTACAGCACTCCCATAAATGGAAAGCCAGTTTTGTGTGCCATAATCTAAGATGGAAATATAATCAAGATTAATAAATCAGAGTTAGGGGCCACTACTTGATATGGTTGATTGAATTATTGGTTCTAATGTTTTATTCACCTGCTGCAGCATAATAAATCTTCACCTTTGCCAGGGCCTCATGGCAAATCAAAGAGCAGAGTAAAGATGTGTTATACCCATGAACCTTTTCCCTTTGCTGATTGTGCTTTGTATCCTTTCGCTGTAATATATCTAGCCATGAATACTATATGCTGAATCATAGTCCAGGGTTTGAGGGTTGTGTTGGGGTTGCCAGGACTACCCCCAGGTTTGATAATTCACTGTGAGGACTCACTGATGGATAGGATGTGAGGCATGAGAGAAAAGAAGTGAATCAAGGAAGATTGTTGACCTTTGGACCTGAGCAACTGAGTGCCTTGTAGCACACTGAGTAGGATCAAGGTTTTTTGCAGGGAAATTTCACAGTTCCTTTCTGGGCTTGTTAAGTGTTGGACGTTTACGTTTCTGAGGTTAAAACCAGAGGAGCTTCCATTATGCAAATATTACCATACAGAGACTCTAGGGGTTAGGGTTGGGGAGTGGGCTCAGGACTCAGAAGAGGGCATGCATGTAGCACCTGAGGTGGCCAAATGATGTTTTTCTGCTATTGTCCGTGGTGCTGAACGAGCGCAGCAGCCGCTATCCGCGGTGCTGAACCTCCCGCGGATGCTGCCCGCGGTGCTGGAACCCCCCCCCCGGATGCTGTCCGCGGCCTTTGGACCTGAGCAACTGAGTGCCTTGTAGCACACTGAGTAGGATCAAGGTTTTTTGCAGGGAAATTTCACAGTTCTTTTCTGGGCTTGTTAAGTGTTGAACGTTTACGTTTCTGAGGTTAAAACCAGAGGAGCTTCCATTATGCAAATATTACCATACAGAGACTCTAGGGGTTAGGGTTGGGGAGTGGGCTCAGGACTCAGAAGAGGGCATGCATGTAGCACCTGAGGTGGCCAAATGATGTTTTTCTGCTATTGTCCGTGGTGCTGAACGAGCGCAGCAGCCGCTATCCGCGGTGCTGACCCCCCCCCCGATGCTGTCCGCGGTGCTGAATCGCCCCCCGCCGCCCGTCACGAGCTGTCCGTGGTGCTGAGCCTTTTCCGTGGATGCTGTCCGCGGTGCTGAATCTCTTCACTGAGTAGCTGCAGAGGACACTTTTTTCCCCTTCCTCAAAGAACTCAACCGCCTGGGAAAAGTCCTGCTGTTGCCTGGAAACAAAGCTCTCTGGGCTGTGGAATGCGTGATATGAAAGCAGATAGGTAAAAACTGCAGAGTCATTTTTAAGTGGCAGCTTTTGCTCTTAGGACAGCAGGGCCTGGCTACAACCTAATTGAAATTATTAACGGGGAGTTTCCAAAACAGCTCACGGCAGAGGGGTTGTACAAAAAGGAAAGTAAGGGAAAGACGTGCCAAAGATTCAGGGTCTTGGTTAAGTTGGGCTGGGGGAAACAGAGAAATGGTCAGAGAGTTCTATATACTCATAAGTACATGTGAGCTATTGGAAAGGCCCTAGTTTTTATGTTGCAAGGTGGGGTCGCAAGAGGGATATTAGTGTAGATTTATAGAAGTGCAGCATGGCTACACTTATAAATATTTGAAATTATGAGCTTTGGGCGGAATTTTTTGAAATGGTGAGAATCTTTGCAATTTTAAAGTTCCTCTAGGGGCCGGCCCGGTGGCGCACTGCTACAGTGCACCGCTTGGGAGCGTGGCGGCGCTTTTTCACATAGCACCAAGAGCTAATGTTGCCAAAGTCATTTGAAAGAAAGAGTTTTGATATGCAAGTTATGAACAGGTGCATATTCCCCTTTACTCCAAAAAAAAAAAAAGGATAAAGAAGAAAAAGAAATGCTTTCAGCATGTCAGCATTCAAAGTTGACTAGAAGGTTTTTACTCTTCTTGAAATACATATATGTATGAGTATGTATGTATATGTGTATAAACATATATATATAAAACCATATAACCTATAATCATATATAGTACTTATATATATGGTGACATAGTCATATATATGATGCTGTTTTATATATGATCCTATATAAATGGTATATATGAGGAGAAGGCTGTTAATTAAGAAAACGCTTGGGCCGGCCCGGTGGCGCACTGCTGTAGTGCGCCGCTTGGGAAGCGCGGTGGCGCTACCACCAAGGGTTCGGATCCCACATACAGACCGGTTCCCGCTCACTGGCTGAGCGAGGTGTGGGCACAACACCGAGGGTTGCGATCCCATTGCCGGTCCCGGTCCGGTACGGGCGTGACACTGAGGGTTGCGATCCGTTGCCGGACACGAAAAAAGACAAAAAAGGAAAATAAAATAAAATAAAATAAAAGTTCCTCTAAAACCCATACTTTCAATACAACTAATCACATACACTGTAAACTGTGTTTGTTATTTTAGTATCACTTTCACTGGTGAATAGACGTCCAACATCCTTTGTCGGGATTAGTCTTGAATTGTGTGGGTTTTGAATTGTGCAGACTCTTTAAGAATGTGTCCCTGGAATAAAGTCCAACCACTATAGGATTGTTGAATGAATAGAAGGATGAATGAATGAATGAACAACTTTGTTCTTTCCAAACATCTGGTAATGAGGGAAGCCACAACCTCCCAAATCACTCAAGAGACAGACATTCATAGAACACCCACTATATGCTGGACATTGCAGGGGGAATCCAGGATGCCTGAGACAGATCCCTGACCCTAAGAGAATGATGTTGAGTCTCAGAAAGTGACACCTCAAGGTGAAGGCCTCAGAAGCAAAGTTTTCCTCTGACCTTCTCCTGCCCTCCTGTCTCTCAGCGTCATTCTCCCCTGAGGCAATCCATAGATACTAGAATCTCTCTTTCTCAGGATGGGTCATAGATATACCTAATCTTCTCCTTCCCCCTACTTTGCCTTTCTGTCTGGCCATAAAGAAATTCTCTGACCTACCTTGTCTGATTGTAGGTCATAAGATGCCCCATTTCAGAAAGGGTCTTGCCCCATAACATGAAGGAATTAACTACACAGACAGCCCAAGTAGAATCTGAACAGACAGGCTTTGCTGGGTTTCCCCACTCAATCTATTAGCATTAGATCATAACTTTCTTGTCCAATCGCATTTCTACATGGCTGTGTCTGCTTCATAGAACCTAAGCATAAAAAGACAATTTTCCCTATATCTTTGGATCTACATTCTGAAGTCTCCCATGTCACATGAAACTATAATATAATAAAATCTGTTATGCCTTTTCTTCATGTTAATCTGTGTTTATCAGGTGATTTTTTTCAGAGAACCTTCCGGGGGTTAAAAGGGATGTCTTCCCTTGGCCCCCACAATAATGCCCACACCTCTTCAAGGGGTGGGGAACTTTGAGGTTCTGACTTTGAGCTCTTTGCCCAGCTACAGCTACTGTGACCTGGCTCTTACCTACCCTTCCATCCTCTTATGGAGTGGGTGGCCCAGTGGGTTTTTATATTCCAATTTCTCAAAAGAAGCTGAAACTCGTTACATTATGTATTTTTCTTGCTTATTGTCTGTCTTGCCTTCTATAATTTAGGCTTCATAATGGTAGGGACTTTTTCTTGCTTATTGTCTGTCTTGCCTTCTATAATTTAGGCTTCATAATGGTAGGGACTACATACTTCTAATTCACCCCTGAGCCTCCAGCACCAAGAACTCTTCTTGGCACATACCAGATGCTCTACAAATGTTGTTTTGAAGCGTTAAATGAATGAAAAGTGTACTTCTAATTCACCCCTGAGCCTCCAGCACCAAGAACACTTCTTGGCACATACCAGATGCTCTACAAATGTTGTTTTGAAGCGTTAAATGAATGAAAAGTGATTTTAAATGTAAATCATCCCAATATCTTAATGATGGTGACTCATCAAATCAAAAAGAAAATAAATGAGCTGAACCAAGCACATCAGTTGGCTATGTACAGCCCATTATCTGCCCAGTTGAGACATCCAAGATCATGGAACACCTGTCGAGCAAGACTCAGCCATTAGACCATTTCATGGGCAGGTGACCTGTTGTTTCCTCCTCTGGTCCATTAGCTGTGGCCCAAAAGGTAGTTTCCTATGGCACCAGACAGGGAATCCTGTCAGTAAGGATCATCCCACAAGAAGAGGAATCTGCTTCGTTTTTTAAAACTGCAGGAAATTAATCACACCGTGAGGATGCATCTAGTTTATGTGGCCATTCCGCAACTGGCAGACACTTAGGGTACTTCCAAATATAGTGATCATTTGGGAGCCTCAGGCCCCTCAGGAGGGCTCCAAATTCAACTTGTAAATGGCACAGCCAGGATTTAATTCGTGACATTCTGTCACCAAAGACTTTCCTGTTTCACTACTACTGAAAATTCTTCTGTTTATTCTAAAGAGAAAAAAAAACCAAGGATTACTGAAGTGGGAAAACTTACCTCATTGCTTAAAACCTTGAAGAATCCAGTCACTTGGAGCATATGAGGTGAAATCATAGAAGGGCAGTGAGCTGCCCAGTCTGCTTAGAGAAACATATGCCTTCCTCGCCACCCCCAGCCCAGAGGGCTTTTCTGTAGTCCCACTACAAAAATTATGGGGTTAACATTCCAAAGACAAAATTATTATAAATCAAGCAACATCTTTGTTGGTAGCTTGTTCTGTCCTTACCAAGACCCTGGTGGTTGGGTAATGTTATTATTCTTAATTTCTAGAACAAAACAGATCTTTGTGGACTGATATGGAAAGGTATCCAACATATTGTTGCATGGAACAACAACAAAAAAGCAAGTTGCAAAACCACAGATGTATCCTGACATCAACCATATGAAAATCCTGCAACACATAAAACAATGTCAAACATTTTCTGTGGGCAGATAGATATGTATGTTAAGCCTTGCTAAATTAAAAACACAAAAGGTATTTTTAAAAAGAAAAAAGCCAGTTTACCGAGGTTACATTTGTTCTTTCTTGATGAAAAACCAGTAATTTTATTAAATGATTATCACATCCAGAAAGTTTATGACATATCTTCAAATCTCAGCATGCCAAAATTTAGGGATAGCATTGTTTTTGCTAAGGATTACAGGCTTACAGGAAGTGTTCGATGCTTTGTTATTTAGAGACCAGGACTAGACAAGGTGGCTCTGTTATATTTGGTTAATTTCAGGATGCAACCTAATTTTCCTTCCTCACTATGGTATGCTATGAACGTGACAATTTTGTTTCCACAGGTATTCCTTATAAAATTAAAAAGTTAAAATTTTAAAAAGAAAATGAGAAGAAAATCCAAAGGTATATATGGACAACTGTAAGACATATTTCTATGTGAGCGACATTAAAATGTTTAAAAAACTAAGGAGCCACCTTAGCATCAATGAAATATGATATACAGATTTAATTACCACAACTTATTCAATAACAATAGTGCATATTTCATAGCAAGTGGCTGATACACATCTGGCACTGTTATTACGGGATGGGTAATATTAGCCAGGCTCTTTCTATATATAAAGAAAGTGAGGCTTCTCTTCCAGAGAAGGTTGGTTGCTGTAGAAACCTGCATCACACCTCAGTAAATCTGGACCACTAGCAATGGGAAAGAAGGTTCTACAATTTCATTCTCTTGTTTGCTGGCCCTGTTAGGATTGGATGAGGGGCCTGTGTGTGTCTGTGTAGATGCATCTTTTGAAGGCTTCAAAAGAAACTAATTATCATGGTTGCTGGGAAAGAGAACTGGGTGTTGCAAGATGAAGAAAACCTAGCTTATTTTTTTTTTTGTCATATATTCTTTTGCCCCTTTTGAGTTTTGTATCAAATATGCTCTTGAAAGAAAGAAGAAAAAGATGAAAGAAAAGAAAGAAAGAAAGAGAAGGAAGGAAGGAAAGAAGGAAGAGAGGAAAAATAAAAAGAATTGGGATACAACATTGGTGTGAGATACATGGTGGCTTAAAACTTCTTTTTAAAATCAAAGTCATGTGTTCACATAGTTTTAAGAAAACAAATCATTCTCAGTGGTAAATACACAGAAGGTGAGTAAAATTATTTTCTATACTGTCCTGTAGGCTTGAAATATTTCTTTTTGTTTGTTTGTTTCTTTTTGTGGTTGTTCTTTTATTTTGTTTTTATTTTCTCTCTTTAGGCTTGAAATATTTCATCACTACTTTTTTCCTCACTTTTTTTTGATCGTGGTAAAATACACATAACATAAAATGTACCATCCTAACCATTTTTAAGTGTACAGTTCAGTGGTATTAAATACAGCCATCACCATCATCCATTTCCAGAACTCTTTTCATCTTGTAAAACTAAAACTCTGTACCCATTAAACAATAACTCCCCATTCTCTTCTCCCCCCGGCCCCTTGCAACAACCGTTCTACTTTCTGTCTCTATGATTTTGACTGCTCTAAGTACCTCACGTGAGTAAATTCATACAGTATTTCTCTTTTTGTGACTCATTTATTTCACTGAGCAAAATGTCTTCAAAGGTTCATCCATGTTGTAGCATATATGAGAATTTCTTTACTTTTTAAAGACTAAATAGTACTTCATTCTACATACATACCACATTTTGTTTATCCGTGCATCCATCAATGAACATTTGGGTTGCTCCCATGTTTACCTGTTGTAAATAATGCTGCTATGAAATATGGATGTACACATATCTCTTTGAGACCCTACTTTCAATTCTTTAGGGTATATACCCAGAAGTGCAGTTGCTGGATAATATGGTAATGCTATTTTTAATTTTTTGATGAATCACCATACTGATTTCTATCACAGCTGCACCATTTTGTATTCCCACCAACAGTGCACAAGGGTTCCAATTTCTCCACATCCTCACCAACACTTGTTAATTTGTTCTTGTTGTTTTATGATAGCTACCCTGTTGGGTATGAGGTAGTATTTCATTGTAGTTTTTCTTTGCCTTTCCCTAATGATTGGTGATGTTCCGCATCTTTTCATATGGTTATTGGCCATTTGTATATCTTCTTTGGAGAAATGTCTATTCAAGTCCTTTGCCCATTTTTGAATTGGGTAGTTTTGTTGTAGTTGTTGTTGTTGAGTTTTAGGAGTTCTCTATATATTCTGAATATTAACCCCCTATCAGATATATGATTTGCAAATTTTGTCATTGTTTTTAAAAGGTACAAGGAAGGTCCCAGTTTCAGATAAGACAGATGGGTATGATTTGCTCTGTCTCTCCCTCTGAATGCAGCCATTAAACTTGGACAGAGTGTATTTTTCAAATGAGGTGGAGTGACTGTCCCAATGCCACACATTTAGTGTGTGGTAGAGCTAGAAATGAACCCATGCCCTTCTCAATTCAGAAACCATTGTTGTCCCTGTTCTTCCATGGGATTATAGAATTTTAAATAATATACTAAAGACAATGTAATTTTTTGTCTCAGTGGTTCTGCTTCTTACCACCACCCCCTATGTTATTTTTCCTGACTTAAAAAGAATTGTAAACATTTCAACCAGATATGACCATAAACTTTATTTGGACCCATATCTAATAAACTAACTGTAAAAATGCATTATTAAGACAATCAGGCAAAATTGACTGTAGACCATTAGATGGTCTTTTGAATTATTGTTCATTTGGAAGGGTGTGATATTAATGTTGTGGTTAAGTAAAAAAAGAAAAATCCTTTTTTATTAGTGACACACACTGAAACACCTATGGATGAAACGATGGGATGGCTAGGATTTGTGTTTAAATAAGCTAGCAGAAAAAGGGGTGTTGGCTAAATGAAACAAGATTGGTCTATGTTGATAACTGTTGTAACCGGGCAATGGGTACGTGGGGGTTCATTATACTGTCTTCACTGCTTTAGTATATGCTTGAAAGCTTCCAAGATAAAATGTTTAAAAATGTACTGTACATTTTAAAGAAATTTTGCAATTTCTTTATTGCAAAAAAGAAATTAAAACATACTAAATTTAAAATATATAAGGTAAAGCCTCTGAAACCTTATCCTTCTGCTCTTAGCCAAATTTTCTATGCTCTTCCAGATTTTTCATGCTTAATCTGATGTGGCAGACTACAAAAGTGCCCCCAATTTTCCATCTGTCACTGCACTTGTGCCCCTTTGCAAAGTGGATTTTGCAACTTTCCCACCAAAAGACAGAGTCTATTTCTACATCCCTTGAGACTGATCTGGTCTTGAGACTTGCTCTGGCTAATACAACATGATTGTGTGTCTATTTCAAACCTAAACCTCAAAAAGCTTCCATTCTCTCTCTCTCTCTCTCTCTCTCTCTCTCTCTCTCTCTCTCTCTCTCTCTCTCTCCCCACCCCCCCTCAGCCATGTGAACTAGCTCAAACTAGTTTGATAGAGGCGGAGAGGCCTGTGAAGGAGAGGCGAGTCACCCCAGCCAAGGTGATTCTAGAGTAGGCAGCCCACAGCTGACACACAGCTGACCATAGCTGCACAAGCGAGGCCAACTGAGACCAAAAGAACCACCCAGTTAAATACAGCTCAAATGGCCAAACTGAAGAATCATGAGGTAAATACTGCTTTTTGGTTTAAGTCACTAAGTTTTGGAGTGGTTTGTTACACAGCAAAAGCAGACTGATAACACCTTATGTACAGAGTTGTTAATTAGTGGAGAAACACTACTTCCTCTGTATTCATAAATTTATTGAAATACTTATGTGAAACTTGGTAAATAGCTACAGACTGAAAGCCCCTGAAGCCCCCTTACTTTTTTTTAACACAGAAATGAGAATGCACAGTGTACAATGGCATTAATTGTTGTTTGTTTGTTTTTATTTAATGCTGTAACTCAGAGTTCTTGTCACATCAGTGTATTCAACTCTTTCTTGTCATTTCTCATCCAGTTGAATCCTAATATATTCAGCCAATCTTCTAAGGATAGATCCTTGGATATTGTCAATTTTTCTTTCAAGCAAGGCTTCTGTGAACACTTGGATGAAAGGAGAGTGTCCTTCCTCCAGATAGCTATACACTGTCTTCTCTTTGCCAGCTGGGTCTCTGCTCAAATGTCACCTTCTTGGAGAGGCCTTTCCTGACTACTGAAGCTGAGGCTACTTCCTTCACTCTCCATTGAATCATGTTCAGAAATTAGGAGCAAACATAAATAAATTAGGAGGTTCCATAAAACAAGGAACTTTCATTTGCTCACTGCTAGATTCCAAGCTCCTTCAACAGCACATTTCACAGAGTAGGTGCTCAGATATTTGTTGAATGAATGACTTCTGCTCACCCCCAAAGCCTCATCTCTTCAGATTCCTGCTTATCAGATAATGAAAAAAGACGAGTATTTTGTGTATTAGCCATTCACTTTTTTTTTTTCTTGGCAGCTGGCTGATACAGGGATTGAACCCTGGATGTTAGTGTTATCAGCACCGTGCTCTGACCAACTGAGCTAACTGGCCAGCCAAGGCATTCACTTTCCTATTTTTTAGGCCAGCCTTTCCCTCACCACAAAGGGAGAGAAAAAAATAGCTCAAGCTCCATTTTTCCTCCTCTTTTCCGCATGCTTCTGCTCACATCAACCTCTTTGTGCTGTATTGAACACAGTAGTGAAAAAATGCCAATTTCACACCCGCTTCTTCTTTCCCTCCACTTCTGCCTAGCTCTCAGCCTCTCCGTAAAACAGGTGATCTGCTATAAATAAACATCTCCGTTGCCTGTAGGCATCTCTTTAAAGAAACGTGGGCAAAAGGAAAGTTTCTCCTCTGAATTTTCATGCCTTGGGAAATATTTATTGGGCAAATGAGTATCTGTGATAAAAGATATGTAAAATCTATTGAGCCTCACGGGGTGGTGCAAAAGAGAGGGCATAAGAGGAAGGGAGGAAATGGATGGATATAATTTTTCCTAATATTTCTCCCTGGTCTTTGCAGACCAATAAACTCTAGGGAATCTTGTTCTGATAATAGGCATGGAGTATGGTCACACTTAAACTTCATGTCAACCTTGGGAGCTGATAATGAAATTATTATTATAACGATGATAACACATAGTAGAACTTCTTATGTGTCAAGCACTGTCCTAAATGCATCATTATGTTACTTCATTTGTTCCTCACAACAAGACTGTATGGTAGATACTATCCTTATCCCCCCTAAAGAGATGAGGAAACTGCTGCAGTAGAGAAATTAAGTCACTTTCCCAAGATTCCTTAACAGAGAAGTGTCAAAACCAGAATTTGAATGTGGCAGGCCATTCCCCAGAAGCCGTCACATGATACTGCCACTTACACCTCATTGGTCAGAACCTAGTCAAATCACATGACCACTCCTCACTGCAAGGGAAACTGGGAAATTCAGCTAAAACTTGGGGATTCTATCACAATGGAAGAAGGGGAGACCAGATATTGGGGAACAATGAGCAGTTTCTACCCTTCACCTTTGACTTTATTCCATATAGTTAACATCCAAACTTCAAGAGGTCACAGATATTCCCCACAGTAGGTCAGATAGTAATGCAGACAGGCATTGCTATACACTGGTGGCAGGAATGCCGATAGGAAAATCATTCTGGGAATGTGCATCAGCTAGTTATTGCTGCATAATAAATAATGGCGATATTTAGTAGCTTACGGCAGAAACAACTGTTATTTATTATTTCTCATGATGTTATGGATCAGCTGGACAGTTCTGCTGATCTGAGCTTGGCTGATCTTGGCTGGACCTGCTCCTGTATCTGTACACAGTGTGGAGTGTTGGCTGGAGGTTGTCCAATAAAATTAAATATAATTGATGCTGTGCACTTTCTGGAGCCTAGGCAGAGGAATCATAGTTGCTCTTAATTCTGGTAAGCCAGTAAGAAAAAGAAGAAAAAATATAAAATCCCCACAAAAACTTACCATCTAGAGAAAGCCACTGTTGACATTCTAATGAACATCGTTTTTGGCATGCATGCATGCAGAAATATGTTTGCAATTTTATTTGCCTAAACTATTCTGTAGCCTGCCTTCTTGTGTGACAACACAGAAACATGTATGTTAGTACTGAGTGTATCCATTAGCTACTACTGTGTAATAGACATCCCCAGAATTTAGTGACTTTAAACAATGAATTATTTTATTTCATGATATTGTGAATTGGTTGAAAAGCTCCTTTTCAGGATACATCTGGGCTCACTTATGTGGCGAATTCATCTGTAAGGTCCACTGTGCTGGAAGTTCCAAGAATACCTCACTCACATGTCTGACATTCATATTGGCTGTTGGCTGGGGGCCTCAGTTCTCTTCCACATGACATCTCATCTTCCAGAAGGCTAGCCCAGCTTCCTTACAGGGAGGTCTCAGGGCAAGGTTCTCAGAGGGTGAAAGCAGAAGCCACCATGCCTCTTAAGGTGTAACCTCATAAATCCCACAGCATCACCTCTGCCATCTTCTATTCATTAGAGAGTCACAAGAACAGCCTGGATCCAAGGAAAAATATAGTCCAGCTTTTGATAGCTGAAACTGCAAAAACACTGTGGCCATTTTAAACATGTAAAATGAGAAAATCTTAAGAAAAGGGGGTAGGGTAAGAAGGGAGAATTTTTTAAAAACAGCGAATGGAAAGAGGGATTGTGTGGACCGCACAGGTGCACATAGGGCAGGCAAATTCTGCTCTGTTTGTACCTTCTCTGCAAGCTCCAGGATATTCTAGCTTAGATTCAAATATTGGCAAAAACACAACCACATGTTACTCCCGTATTGCTGACACTCCCTTGTGGCTTTCCCCAAATTTATTATACTGAAGCTTCCTCCTCCTCCTCCTGTAGTTAAATAACATCATATGGGTGTCAAGAGTTTATAAAGGGGCCTGGCACATAGTACATGCTCAATAAATGACTCTAGAAGTAAAAGTTTTTGTTCTATCTGATGAGAGGACACGTCTCGTATATGTATGGTGAGGACTCACGGAGTTAATCCATGTCAGATACTTAGAACAGTGCCCAACACTTAGTAAAGACCCAATAAGAGAACCCATCAAACTGTTGTAAAGTCCAGGATAATCTTAGTATCTTTAATAAAAATAGCAAAGTCTTTAGAGCTGTGCTGTCCAATAGAGTAGCCAGTAGCCACATGAAACTTAGATAGGAGGTGCTCAGTTTCCCTGGGCTTGCATTTCAGGACACACCTCTGGTTTTCAAACCACTCTCCAAGGTCTCAGGCCCCTCCTCTAGACCCTCCCCTAGAGAAAAGTTACCGTTGCTAGTTCGAACTATTTTTGGCACCAACACAGAAAATGAGACCATCAGGGGTTGGTTTATGTAAATCCAGTGGCTGCGCATTATCAATAGAGAAGGGTTATATGACCATGGTAGCCAGGCATGCTCAGTAAAGTGGAGTTTATCCTCTGAATGACCTTCCACTAAAGGTTCTGGAGAGCGCAGAATATTCTTGAATGCACCTGGTGCATGTGATAGGATTTGACAAATGCTCCAAGAAGAGACCAACTGAGCATATGCAAGACTATGTTACATAAATGGAAATCGGGTCTGAAGAGCTCCTTGGAGAACCAGGACACTGGATTGTTGGGAGGCTACTGTGGAAGCATGTGATAGGATTTGACAAATGCTCCAAGAAGAGACCAACTGAGCATATGCAAGACTATGTTACATAAATGGAAATCAGGTCTGAAGAGCTCCTTGGAGAACCAGGACACTGGATTGTTGGGAGGCTACTGTGGAAGCATATCAAGGCAGGAAAAGTCAACAGCAATGCAAGCTAAGAGACTAAAAAGGGCCCAGCTGGTTTCTCCATTAAGAGGCTGCTGATGAATGTTGAGAGTACAGTTTCTGTGAGTAACAAAGCTGAAAGCAGGTTTCTTAATGTTGGGGAGTAGGCATGAATAGGGGAGGTGGAGCTAATCACTTTCTTTTTTTTCTGGAAAGAGAAAGAACTGTAGCTAAGGCCCATGGCAGGGCCAAGTGAGGGAAAGTGGCAGGGAGGGGGATGGCTTATGGGGACGCTGGTTTGGTTTGCAGGGGTGAGACCGGAGTCTATGGAGTTACACAGAAAGGGAAGGGCATGAGGGAGAAATCAACCCAGAGAGCGTGGGCAGCTTCTCTTCTAAATCATGTTTACTGAATGCCTGCAGTGTGGCAGCTCCAGGAATGAACAGGACACAGCCTTGAGCTTCCAGGATCTCACAGTCTCGACTACTGAGGGACCTTTGTGCCTCTCCTGTGTGAAACTTTGAGAAGGCAGTAAAATGGGCACGGACTAGTGGTGAGCAGTCTTTTCTACATGAGGCCCAATTTGGGAAAGATACACATCTGTGTGGTCCCCAATGTTCCTCACAATTACATTTAAGCGTTCTTTATTTCTCCGTCACTGAAGGATTCAGTTTTTAGGGTAAAATTCCAGGAACAACGCTACCATAACACTCACTGCAGTACGAGGGACAACACCATGTCTTTGGAGAAAGGTTGAGCAAGTTGAGGCCCTGTGGGGTTGGTGAAGGGGTTAACACCTATAGGTAGGGAAGAAATTTTGCATCAGGATACAATCACAGACCAGGAACAACCACAAAAACTCCAGCCCCTTGGAAAATTCTACACCTGGTGGCAACTAGGGGCAGGGGTCTGCCCTTTTAGTGGGAGTGCCTGCATCATGGAGCATGGTGGTGGTGTGCAGGGTTGGAATAAGGGGGACAGGGGTGCTGGTGCGAAAGACCTCGAGAAATCTTATTTTCCCGTCTCTTCTCTCAGCCTAAAGGCAATTAAGAGAGAATGCGAGTATTCAGGCCCCACCCAGCCCACCCTTCTGGATAAACTCTGCAGTCCATTAAGTTGCTCTGGAGATTCCCGGAAGAGTTGAAGGTCAATTCTCCTTTAGTTCTGGTCCTGAAGTCAGCCCACCTAGGGGTTTGTGTAACTATTGTCTCTTTGTGTCTCATTCATATGCAAATATTCCAAAGCATTGTGATCAAAGAACTGCCCCCAGGGAGTAAACAGCTCTAGGCACACAATGAAGGTGCTCATTCCCCTTCCAGCTTTAAAGTTGACTGGGTCCCGGGATCACGGACTCAATGGGAGACTCAGGGATTCCACCACCAACTAGCCCTAAGCCAGAGCCTCCGGCCTTGCTCTCTGCGGCCCCACCCACCCACCCTCTCCGCCTGGGGCAGCGCAGCCTGGGCCATCTTAAATCGCTCTGACCCAAATAAAGGAAGAACTATTCCAGACAGCCCAGAGAGTTAGGACACCTGCTGGAGAGGGCGGGGCATGGCACAACTTTGATGACTCAACTGAAAGTCAAGGTTTGTAGAAGACAC
>NW_007729154.1:36805-51222 GCF_000696425.1 Galeopterus variegatus
GTGTCGGTGAAGGGCCATAATAATCATATACTTTGTATATTGACAAAATAAAAATTAAAAATATAAAATGAAATAAATAAATAAATAAACAGAAATCGCCCCTTAACTGAATATACACTAGATAGCAAAACTAAAAGCCAAATCCTGGCAGAAGGCAGGGCTATTGCTCACTCTCCTGGAGCCAGTACGCAGTATTCCTGTAGAGTGCGTATTTCTTTCTTTTTGTATCAAAGCTACTTTCAGCAAGTTGTTGGGGCTCATTTTCAAGTTGTTGTTGCCAGCCCCCACTTCACTTGCTGAGGTGTGTGTGCTTCACTTTGTGTCAAACTTACTTTTAGCAGGTGGCCCTGCACTCTGTACTGAACTTTATGTATTTGTTGCTTTTGTGTTAAACTTGGCATGGCCCCTCCTCAGTCTCTGGAGCTAGGCTGCACTCTCTCTGTGAAATTTGTATCTCTTATTCGTTATATTAAACCTGTTCTCGTTTTCTACTGTGACTCTGCTTTTGAATTCTTTCCTGTGGCAGAGTCAAGAACCTGGTAAAACACGGGGTGGGATGGGCTGGGGCCGGCTATTGGGCCTCCCATACACTTCCTCCGACATCAAAACTACTAAAGTTTAAATTGATTAAAATTAAATACAATTAAAAAATCAATTCTTCAGTTGCACCAGCCACATTTCAAGTGCTCAGTAATCATATGTAGCCAGTGGCTGCCACATTGAACAAAACAGATACAAAATATTTCCATCACTGGCAAAAATTCTACAGGGCAATGCTGCTTTAGAGGGTCCCAGTCCCTGTTCTAAGAACTTCATGAAAATTAGCTCAGTTAATTGACATAACCTGCCACACAGGGTACATTTTTGTAACTGAGGCTCAAAAAATTGACACTCGTCCAAGGGACACAAAGCTAGTTAATGTCAGAAATAGGATTTAACCCAGGCAGCCTGGCTCCAGAGTTTTTCTTTTCTTTTCTTTTCTTTTCTTTTCTTTTTTTTTTAAATGGAGTCAGTTTATTTAAATTACAAATTCAAAAACCTTGGTTCTTCCTTAGGCTTTTATGCTCAGCTTACAAATCTAATTATCCTATTTATAAGCCTAATAAATGTTAACAATAATTTTTAAGGCAATTTTGAATAATGTTTGGTCTCATTTACGAACTCAGTTAATTAAACACCTTCACCATTGCAAAACTGCACTGATAAATTTAAGTATATTTGATTTATTTTTAACGTATTTAAATTTTCCTACTTAACAAACAAAACCCTCCTAAATACAAAATAATTTTTGTCACTCTAGAAAATTAAACTAATAAATATGGTGAGTCTAAAACTCACTTAGATGTTCCAATATTGTGCATATACTTTAATAAGTTTTTTTTATTTATTTTTATTGAATCATAATTGATTATACATATTTTGGGGGTTCAACGTTGAGATACGTTGATCGAATCAATATTACTAGCATATATATTGTTACAAATCATACTTATTCTTTATGCCCCGTGTCCAATCTCTCCCTAACCCCTCTTACTCCCCCCTCCCACCACTGATAACCCTAGATTTCTTCTCTCCTTCTGAAAGAGCAATGGTTACTCTGTTGATTTTCTGCCTAGATGATCTGTCCAATGCTGAGAAGTGTGTTCAGTCCCCCAATATTATGATAGAGCAGATGCTTCCTCTCTCACTCTAGAATGGGCTTTTTGGAGAGAGACATCTTCTTTTCTTTGATCACTGCTGGTGACTCTCCTTTTATTAATGCACTCCAGTGGTTGGTGGACCAGCTGTGTGGTGGCTGTGGCATCTAGGCACTTTTGCAGCATCTATGGTTATTGTGGTGGCTGTGGTGGGCCACCCACATGAGGTGATGTTTTTGGCATGCTCCCTGGTGTTGGTGGTGTACCTGGTTGTGAGAGGGGTTCAAGGCCCCACTCCATACCTTGGGGCCTGGGGTGGTCCCCAAGGCATTGGCAATGTGCCTGGTTGTGGGATGGGGGTCTGTTCCCCACTCCGTGCCTCAGGTCTCTGGGTGGGCCCTGAGGTGCTGGTGGTGTGCCTGGTTGTGGGAGGGGTTCTGGTTCCTGGCTCCATACCATGGGATCCTGGGCAGGCCCCAAGGCATTGGTGGTGTGCCTGATTGTGGGATGGGGATCTGGTCCCCAGCTCTGTGCCTCTGGTCCCCAGGTGGGCCCCAAGGTGCTGGTGGTGTGCCTGGTTGTGGGAGGGGGGTTCAGTCCCCAGCCTCATGCCTCACGTCCCTGGGTGGGCCCTGAGACACTGGGGGTGTGCCTGGGCCAGAACTAATTTTTTGTCCTTTGCTTACTTCTAAAATGGGAGAACTTCCAGTGGGGATCAATACTTGAGCTGTGTGGTTGAGCTAAATTGCTGCTTTGCTGCTGCTTCTCTAGTGAAGGCTTTTTGTGCAGCTCAGGTTTTGATGGTTGACTTCCTAGGTACTTCTGGCTCTCCAGAGACCCAGTGCACCTGAGTTGTGTAGAAACTCTGATCTGGGCCTGAGTTTTTTCATCAAACTGCACCCCATGCAATTCTGCATTCCTGACCAGTCTCCTCTGAGTGGTCCTACACTGATTGGGGGGCATATCAGCTGTCCTTGCTGTGCCCCAGTGTTCCCCCAGTGGGCCCATCTCCCCAACTGTCCATGCTGCAAACACTTCCCATGGGACAGGTTGTGGGCTGGTCCCTTGCCATGACTCACTGGCCTCTGAGTGTCTCCTTTTTTTTAGTTTTTGTGGCTCCTCACTCCTATGTGGGTCCATGGGAACCCTGTTAGTGGTCTTGTGGTCCTGGGGCCACCAAGGCCCTCTTCTCCCCTGCCACCTCCATGCAACTCCATCCAAAGGCCACAGCTGCAGCTTTTGCTAGTTCCTGCTCTGTGTGCTCAGCAGCTCCAGCCTTAAAGTGGCCACAGCATGAAATGGTCTGAGCAATTTTTCTTTTCTCTGATAGTGGCTTCTCCCACCTTCATGCACTCCGTAGATCTCTCCTTCTCTTCTCCTGAACTCTAGCAGCCCCAGCTTGGTTGTCATTGCTTTTTTATAGTTGTAAATTGGTTGATTTGTGGAAGGGAGTGACACTGGGGACCATCTATTCTGCCATCTTGACTGGAGGCCCTCTGGCTCCAGAGTTTCTGCTCTCAACAAGTTCCCTTACAGTCACCTTCTCAATATTATTCTTATAGTATTGTTGAGGCTATTTCCCTCTCTACCTCTTTTCATTTTTTTATTCCTATTTTTCCCCCTCTCCTCTCCTTCTTTCCCTCCGCCCCTTCCTTTCCTCTCCTCCTACCCTACCCCTCTTCTCTCCTCCCTCACTTCCCCCTCCCAGCTTTCCTTTTTCTCCCCTCCCTTTCTCCTTTCCAGCCCCCTTTTACCCCTTCCTTTACTCCCTCCCCTCTCTGCTCCCCCATCCCCTCCCTCCCTTTCCTCTCTTCCCCAAGCACCTCATCACCTCTCTGTTGCCACCCCTTTCATTCAGCCGTGGAGGCATCTGGGAGCGCAAAAGTGGGCGGGGCTCGCACAGCGCGGCAGGAAGAGGATGGGGCGGCTCCCGCGCAGGCGCACTCAGTGCAGGCTCAGCCGGTGCTTTTGCACCAGAACCATCTGAGGGCTCTTGCGTGGCCGCCGCTCGGCCGCGAGTGAGTAGGCGCCGGCAGGCCAGGGCTGGGGAGGGCTCGTCCTCCGGGCATATGGTCAGGGGCTTGCCCCGCTGTGCCTCGGTTTCCCCCCCGGGGAAGGGGGTGTGAGAGACCCCGCCGGGCTAGTGATTAGTCTGGTTTTCGTGGTGTGGGGAGGATCACGCACTGTCAGATCACCGTGGGGTGGGGAGAGCATCTGTGCCTCAGTATCCCCTCCTGTACAGTAGGGCCGGGACAGCACCTGTGCCCACGGTCTGGGCATGTTCTTGCTGTTACTCGGGTAGCAATAGTGACCCCTGCAGCTGCTAGCAGTTCTGGCATTTGCTCTGCCAGGCGTAGAGCCAAGTGTGTTAGTCACTTATGTTTACTCGGTGCCTCACACAGTGGGGTCAATCAGCTGTCCTTGCTGTGCCCCAGTGTTCCCCCAGTGGGCCCATCTCCCCAACTGTCCATGCTGCAAACACTTCCCATGGGACAGGTTGTGGGCTGGTCCCTTGCCATGACTCACTGGCCTCTGAGTGTCTCCTTTTTTTTAGTTTTTGTGGCTCCTCACTCCTATGTGGGTCCATGGGAACCCTGTTAGTGGTCTTGTGGTCCTGGGGCCACCAAGGCCCTCTTCTCCCCTGCCACCTCCATGCAACTCCATCCAAAGGGCACAGCTGCAGCTTTTGCTAGTTCCTGCTCTGTGTGCTCAGCAGCTCCAGCCTTAAAGTGGCCACAGCATGAAATGGTCTGAGCAGTTTTTCTTTTCTCTGATAGTGGCTTCTCCCACCTTCATGCACTCCGTAGATCTCTCCTTCTCTTCTCCTGAACTCTAGCAGCCCCAGCTTGGTTGTCATTGCTTTTTTATAGTTGTAAATTGGTTGATTTGTGGAAGGGAGTGACACTGGGGACCATCTATTCTGCCATCTTGACTGGAGGCCCTCTGGCTCCAGAGTTTCTGCTCTCAACAAGTTCCCTTACAGTCACCTTCTCAATATTATTCTTATAGTATTGTTGAGGCTATTTCCCTCTCTACCTCTTTTCATTTTTTTATTCCTATTTTTCCCCCTCTCCTCTCCTTCTTTCCCTCCGCCCCTTCCTTTCCTCTCCTCCTACCCTACCCCTCTTCTCTCCTCCCTCACTTCCCCCTCCCAGCTTTCCTTTTTCTCCCCTCCCTTTCTCCTTTCCAGCCCCCTTTTACCCCTTCCTTCACTCCCTCCCCTCTCTGCTCCCCCATCCCCTCCCTCCCTTTCCTCTCTTCCCCAAGCACCTCATCACCTCTCTGTTGCCACCCCTTTCATTCAGCCGTGGAGGCATCTGGGAGCGCAAAAGTGGGCGGGGCTCGCGCAGCGCGGCAGGAAGAGGATGGGGCGGCTCCCGCGCAGGCGCACTCAGTGCAGGCTCAGCCGGTGCTTTTGCACCAGAACCATCTGAGGGCTCTTGCGTGGCCGCCGCTCGGCCGCGAGTGAGTAGGCGCCGGCAGGCCAGGGCTGGGGAGGGCTCGTCCTCCGGGCATATGGTCAGGGGCTTGCCCCGCTGTGCCTCGGTTTCCCCCCCGGGGAAGGGGGTGTGAGAGACCCCGCCGGGCTAGTGATTAGTCTGGTTTTCGTGGTGTGGGGAGGATCACGCACTGTCAGATCACCGTGGGGTGGGGAGAGCATCTGTGCCTCAGTATCCCCTCCTGTACAGTAGGGCCGGGACAGCACCTGTGCCCACGGTCTGGGCATGTTCTTGCTGTTACTCGGGTAGCAATAGTGACCCCTGCAGCTGCTAGCAGTTCTGGCATTTGCTCTGCCAGGCGTAGAGCCAAGTGTGTTAGTCACTTATGTTTACTCGGTGCCTCACACAGTGGGGTCACCCTACCAGTAGTGAGTGCCAGTATCACCCGGAACTCGTTAGTGATGACGATAGATCAATTCGGATTCCCCAGAGGTGGGAGACCGGAGCCTGTGGATTCCTTGTACAAGTTCTCCAGGTGCGTGCCAAAGTTAGGGAATTATCTTATTAAACCCTCACAGTAGCCTGATCAGGATCTATTATTTTTTCCATTTTGCAGATGAGGAAACTGAGGAACATAAAAGGCTCCCATAGTAGTGAGAGAGTGACTGCGATTTAATAACCACACTAAGGAAACCCAGTGTGGTACACTGTTCTATGGCTTTATCTGTATTGACTCATTTTTCCTCACAACAATGGTATAAACAGGGTTATTATGTTCCTCACTTTATGTATGAGGAAATTGAGAGGTTAAGTGACATGCCCAGGGACTCACAGCAGGAAGTGACAGAGTTGGGATTTGAACCCAGGCAGTAGGACTTCTGTCAGAACGGTGGTCTCCAAGGTGGGGTGTAGCCAGAGAATGTTAGAACTTGTCTTTGTGGGTCATTTTAGTCTGCACAGCAAGAGAGCTGTTCAGCTTTACACCTTAATTCTTTTTGTTGTTGTTGCTGGCCAGAATGGGGATCCAAACTCTTGACTTTGGTGTTATAACATTGCGCTCTAACCAATACTCCTTAACTCTGGTACGGATTTTTTTTTTTCACATTTTAACATCTCCAAAATTAGGATGTGACAACACTGGTGGTAGGTTGTCTTTAATCGGCAGATATTTTTTCCTTAGAGACATATACTCATAGTTTCTTTCAGTCCATGGTCTCAAGAGTCAGTGAAATACAGTATTTAGTAGAGTATGTGTACAAGTATATATGGTATTTGGTGCAGTTATATGCATTAGTGTAATTATGGTATTCGGTGTGAGTGTATATATACACCTTATATACAAGGGTATGCAGTATTCAGTGTTTTTACATCTTATATAAATATATATAGCTTTTGGTGTGTGTGAACAGTTTATATGTGCATATATATGGTATTAAGAATTGTGCTATATTTATAATAAGTTTCTGCATATTTTACACACATATATATGTAGTATTTAGTGTGCATAATTATACCTTATATACAGGTACATATGGTATTTAGTACCATAGTACACAGATATAAGGTCACATATATCTTATTTACACATATATGTGGTAGTGTATGATTGTACCATATGGACATATATATGATATTTAGTGTATGTACCTCTTATAGACATGCCATGTATATCAGTTCATGTATATCTATACCTAGGTATATATGGTATCTAGTGTGTGATCTCTAATATACACATATATATGGTATTTAGAGTGTGCATACACCTTATGTACATGTAAATACGGTTGTGTGTGTATGTAGATACTTATATACATATATTTAATATTTAGTATCACAGTACATGCACATAGAGTATATACATATTTTTTACACAGATATGTTCTGTATTTTGTGTCATGAACATCTGGTGTTTACATAGTAACATGTGGTTACATACTATAGTTGGTACAGGTGTATAATTTAGAAATAAAAACACAGCACAGAGGCTGCTGCTGTCCTCAATTTTTTTTTAACAGATTGAAGTTTGTGATCACTAGAGTTTGGAGGTGGGAGCCGTATGCAGGGTTGTTATGTGCTTCAGGGTACCTGGCTGGTGGGGGTTTGGGGGCTAGTTAAAAATGTAATTCCCAGGGAAATGGCCCTTGGCCCTAGATAACCTAAAACACTCTCATCCCATCAATTTGGTATTTTTGGAGTTTCTATATGTAATTTTAAAGGGCCTGTTGTAACTGTGGAAAATCAGTTTGGTGGTTCCTCAATAAGTCAAACAGAAAATTACCGTATGACCCAGCAGTTCCACTCGTAGGTGTGTAGTAGTCCCCTCTTTCCCATGGTTTCACTTTCCAAGGTTTCAGTTACCCGTGGTAGGAAAATATTACAGTATTTTGAGAGAGAGAGAAAGAGAGACCATGTTCACATAACATTTATTACAGTATATTGTTATAATTATTCTATTTTATTATTGTTGTTGTTAATCTCTTATTGTGTCTAATTTATAAATTAAACTTTATAATATGTATGTATATATGGGAAAAAACATAGTATGTATGTTCGGTACTATCTGTGGTTTCAAGCATCCATTGGGGGTCTTGGGATATGTCCCTTGCACATAAGGGGGGACTACTGTATACCCAAAAGAATTGAAGACAAGGACTCAAGTAAATACTTGTATACATGTGTTCAAAGCAGTGTTACTCACAAGAGCAAAAAGGTGGAAACAACCCAAATGTCCATCAGTGAAGGAATATATAAATAAAATGTGGTCTGTTCATACCATAGAATATTATTCAGCCATAAAAAAGAATGAGGCACTGATAAGTGCTACAACATGGGCGAACCTCGAAAAATAGTGTGCTCAGAGAAAAGCCAGACAAAAGGCCACATGATTCCATTTATATGAGATACCCAGGACAGTTAGTTACATCCTTAGAGACAATAGATTGGAGGTTGCCAGGGATGGGGCTGGGAGATGGGGAGGGTGGCACAGAGGGGAAACCAGGTGTGACTGCTTAATGGGTACAGGGTCTCTTCAGGGAGTTATGAAAGGAGTTTGGAACTAGGTGATGGTGATGGTTGCATGATATTGTGAATATGCTTAATGCCACTTCAAATGGTTAAAAAGGTAAATTTTAGGGCCGGCCCGGTGGCGCACTGGAGAGTGCACTGCTTGGGAGTGTGGCAGTGCTCCCGCCGAGGGTTCGGATCCCGTGTGGAGACCGGTTCCCGCTCACTGGCTGAGCGCAGTGCGGGCGCAACACCGAGGGTTGCGATCCCGTTGCCGGTCAGTAAAAAAAAAAGACAAAAAGGAAAAAAAAAAAAGGTAAATTTTATGTTACCTGTATTTGACCATAATAAAAAAGGGAGGAGAGCCTGTGTCGGCCAAATTCTATGCAGTGTCCCGGGATAAACGCTCAGAAATGGAACCCCGGGTTAGTGGAGGGAAATGTCATCTATACAGGTGATGATAATGAAAAAATGATAATAATAACAACAATAATGAAACATTTATATATCCCTTACCATATGGCAAGTTCTTTTTTAAGGGATTTACTTATATTTACTTGTTGAAACCTCATAACAACCCCTTGAGGTGGGTACCATTATTATCATCCCCATTTTCCAGATGAGGAAACTGAGGCACAAAGAGATTAAGTCACTCATCTAAAGTCACACGGAGGGTAAGTGGCAAAGCCAGGATTTGAACCCAGGCAACTGGTTCCCACAGCCTCACCGCTCACCACCCGTTGTTCACAAGTGTCAAAGGAGCGTCATAGGCAAGGCCTGCGTCAGCACAGAGGAGGGGGGCTTGGTTCTCCGCATAGTCCCACGAGCTGAGACAGGGATGGCCTCCAGCCCCACAGCTGAGACGAGGAGGAGGCTGAGGCTCGAGGCAGGCTAGGGTATAACAAGGGATCTCCAGCTGGGGACTCATTTTCCTGTCCATGGACCTTCGTCTTGGGTGGATGTTTTATCTGGTAGCAACTCTGGACCTCAAGTGTAAGGGGCGAGGTCTCCGAGTCATTGATCATTTAGTTATCAAATATGGAGCTGCTCCATTTTACTGGAAAAAGCACACTATAAAAATCATAGCACTGGATTCATTGATCTGTTTGTTTTCTTATTTATGCCCATTACTTTTTACTTACAAATCTAATCACTTCTATGCCTAATTCTTATTATTTTAAGTGAAATAAGTCAGGCATGGAAAGATAAATTCTGCATGTTCTTACTTATATGTGGGAGTTAAAAATTCTTGTAGAAGTAGAGGGTAGAATAGTGGCTACTAGAGGCTGGGAAGGGGAGGGAGAGAGAGAGATAGGGAGAGGGAGGGAGGGAGCGAGGGAGGGAGAGAGAGAGAGAGAGAGAGGCTGGATAGATAAAAGATGAAAAATTCCAGCTGGATAGGAAGAATAGGTTCTAGTGTTCTGTAGTAGTGCTGGGTGACTGTAATCAACAATAATTTATTGTTATGTTCAAATAGCTAGAAGAGAGGATGTCGAATATTCCTAATAAAAACAAATGATAGATTCGAGGTGCTGGATATGCTAATTACCCTGATTTGATCATTACACATTGTGTACATGTATCAAAATATCACTCTGTACCCCATAAATATGTACAATTATTGCATGTCAATTAAAAAATGTGCATATACTATATACATAGACAGTATGTATATAGTATATGTATATAGTGTCTTCAACACTTAAAATTGATGTGGTGTTTTTCAAATTGCGGAACATGCCTATTGCAGCAGGTGCTGTTAGCTCCACTGTATAGAGAAACTGAGGTTCGAAGAGGCTGATAGGTTTGATGTCCCTCGCAGCACATCTCATGCATCTGCTATGGGAGGGGACATATGGCATGCAGTAAGTGTGCAGTTTGTTGACTGACTGTGAAACTTGCATTAGGGTCCAGAGGATATGTCATTGTATATATTTATAATTTTGATAGATATAGCCAAATTTTGGTTGGAGTTTATTCAGATACCACTGTGTATTGCAACACAATTTAGTTTTGACACTAACCACCTGGAGTTAGCCTGAGACTCCACAGGTTTAAGGACATGGTCCCCAAAAGAGCCAGAGAAGTGGCGGGACCACTGGTTAAAGGTCCCGTCCAGATGAGTTCCTCAACTGCATTTCCTACCTGAAAATAAATCCTAGGTGGATCAAAGACTTAAAATTTTTTTCAATAGAGCCATGAAGACTGTCAGCCTCTCCCGAAGTGGGACATATACATGCACATTACCCGTGACCTAGAAATTCTACCCCTGAATGTCTACCCAACAGCAGTACATTAAAAGGCAGGTGTGGGCGCTGGCCCGCTCGTTGAAGCGCTGTCTCTCATAGCCCCGGATGCTCGCAAGAGCAGAATGCATCAGCAAGTGATGGTTTATTCGCAGTGGGATACTGCACAGCACCACAGAACGGACAGACTGCAAGCACACACAGCAACGCAAACGTGTCTCACAAGCTCTGTGTTGAGGGAAAGAAGCCAATCTCTGCCGTCAGATGTCAGGGTGCAGTTCCCCTTGGGGAGCAACTCCTTTCCTTCTGGGAGTCTAGAATTTGGGGATGTGTCAGGCAGAAGGTGCCTGTGTGCCCAGTAAAAAACCTTGAGAGCTGAGTCTCCAGCCAGTGTCCCTGGTGTATAGTATTTCACACATGTTGCCATTACTCGGGGGCATTAGGTGCATCCTCTGTGAGTCAGTGGGGAGAGGACTCTGGAAGCTTGTGCCCAGTTTCCTCTGGACTTTGCAACATGTGCTTTTTCTCTTATTGTGCTTTTTTATCACATCACTAGTAAGTCACAGCCGTGATTACAATTATAGGCTGAGTCCTGTGAGTCTTCCTAGTGAATCACCCAACCTGGGGGTGGTCTTGGGGACAAGCCCTCAAATCCTGAACCAAATCAGACCCAGCCCTATGACAATAGTGATCATTGAACTCACAGCTGATGTTACTTGAGCATTTACCATGTGCCTGACATCATGCTGGGGGAGGGGAGGGTCTTGCCCATGATGATCTGCTGAAGCCAGGGCCTGTTTCCCACCTTCCCCACTCTTCCCAGTGAATATTGTGTCATCATTGCAGGAGTTCATGATGTTCAAAGATGTGGCCATAGACTTCACCCAGGAGGAGTGGCTGCATCTGGACCTAGCCCAGAGGGACCTGTACACGGATGTGATGCTAGAGAACTACAGGAAGCTGAACTCACTGGGTAAGGGGGGAGCTTCCCAGGTTGTAAACATCTGGCCCAGCAGATGGCCTTTAGTGAGCTTAGGTGCTGAGCTCAGGGGCTTCTTAAATTCCCGGTCCACATCCAGGTTTCTCTCTTCTATTCCCTGGGGAAGGGTCCATGTTTTATACAATGTGAACGTTCACCTCTGCCATGCAGTGATGTCTACATCCTGGGACATCCTTCCTTCCCGACTCCAAATCCTGAATCCTGCATCTCTTTTGCCATGGGCAGTTTTCCAAACTATACGTGACTCCCATTTGGCACACAGATATCTGGGGACTGTGAATGGGAGAAGCTGAGGTCCCCAAGTCCAGGTGAGGAGCCTTCTACCCCAAATGGCCACGAGTCAGGGAGGCAGGTATATTAATCACACATTTTTTATTTTCTGGATTCCTGATGCTCTGACATCTTGGGGCCTTGCTAATCCTGGAGGTACTGCCTCTTCCAGAGCTAGTCAATTCCTAGAGATAGAAAAAAATTGTGCTGATGGTATGATTGTGCTGCTCATATGCAAACCAGCCAATCCAGAGCCCACACCCCTAACACCTCCTCTGTTAGTCTCTCACATCCAGGGCCACTATCCATCTGCCCTAATCATCAGGGGTCAGGTACCAGACACCTAGGAACAGCCTCTATGCCCCAAAGTCATGAAATAATTCAGACTACCAATCCTAAACCTGCTCACGCTCCCTCACTTGTTCCCTGTGGTGGAAACCACAGTAAGGACTCTTGCCCACATTTCCTCCTCATTCCCTCACCTCCTGACCAGCCCTGGGGCTCTCTCCCCATGTGGCCCTGCAAGGTGTGGCATGTCCCCTCCTCTGGAAACTGAGTAACAAGCTATCTTTTCAGTGGCAGCTGTCTCCTGATCTATGGGCCTCACCTTACCTGAGTAATAATAAATGTTAACTTTTAAAACAGTCGGAGCCTCCTGGGTCAGCCTTTCCCTTCCAGCTTGGGAGAAGATCCCAAGCCAGATGCCGCTCGCTCCCTCGCCTTCTTCCCCACATCCCCACCTTGGGCCACTCTCCGCCAAGCCAGCCTCATGTCTGGGTCTCCCTGCTTCTCACCTCCTCCAGGGACCTGACATTAACAGTTCCCCCTCTTTTCCATGGATCCACATGCTCATTGGCCTCCCACCCCCCACTCGTCTTGCAAATCAAACAAGTCTTTCACTGCTCTTGCCTCGAGGTATTTCCCACACTTGTATCACTGCCTTCATTGATGGAATTTTCCAGTGTGGAACCTACCCCACACCACAATTCTGCCTCCCCCCTAGTCCCTGCAGCCCAGCGTCTTTTTTCTTCTTTCTTCTTTCCTGTGACATCATTGGGGTCATGCCTCAAAGGCCTCACTACAAAGGATGCTCTGGTCTGAGACTCTCCACGAGTTTGTCTTTGGCTGGGTGGCCCCACAGCACCTCAGATGACTCCCCTTCCCTTCCTATTCCCACCACCAGAACCTACCCCACACCACAATTCTGCCTCCCCCCTAGTCCCTGCAGCCCAGCGTCTTTTTTCCTCTTTCTTCTTTCCTGTGACATCATTGGGGTCATGCCTCAAAGTCCTCACTACAAAGGATGCTCTGGTCTGAGTTTGTCTTTGGCTGGGTGGCCCCACAGCACCTCAGATGACTCCCCTTCCCTTCCTATTCCCACCACCGTCCTGCCCTCTGGCCTCCCACAACCTTGGTATTTTGTGCAATGGCTCCTGGACCTGCAGCCTCAGCCTAGACACTGCTTATATTCACCCACCCCCCTGGATGCCTCCCTCTAATTGGCCTGTGTCACATCACACGCAGACTTGACAAGCATCAATGTCACCTCATCTTTGAATCCAGTCTGCAGCCCCCTTGCCTTTGGAGGGTATATTTGTTTGCTGGGGCTGCCATGACAAAGCACCACAGACTGGGTGGCTTCAACAGCACAAGTATATTTTCTCACAGTTCTGGATGCTGGAAGTCCAAGGTCAAGGTGTCAGCAGGGTTGGTTTCTCCTGAGGCCTCTCTCCTTGACTTGTAGATGACCATCTTCTCCCTGTATCTTTGCATGGTTGTCTGTCTGTGTGTGTCTGTGTCCTAGTTTTCCTCTTCTTATAAGGACACCTTATAAAGTATAAGTATAAGGTCCTTCTTATAAGGAGCAATATAAGTCATAGTAGATTTTAGCCCACCCTAGTGGCCTCATTTAACCTAATTACCTCTTTAAAGACCCTGTGTCCGAATACAGTCACATTCTGAGATACCGTGGGTTAGGTCTTCAACAAATGAATTTCGGAGGTAGGGAGGAGACGCAATTCAGTCATGACAGAGGGCCTGCCACTCTCCATGTCTCCCTGATGTAGCCTCAGCTTCTCTTGACTTTCCTGTGGTCGTTTCTGTCTCTCCAGTGTCTTTGCTTCTTTATCCCTTGTGGTTCAAAGGCCCATCCCAGAATCTGGGACCCTCTTTGCTGGGTGTGAGAAAGGGTTTGCAGATGATCCAGGCCCGTTCATGGATCCTGTAGGGGTCGGCATTGGTTTTCTAGGGCTGCCATAACAAAGTACTGCAGACTGGGTGGCTTCAACAGCAGGTTTATTTTCTCACCATTCTGAAGGCCAGAAGTCTGAGATTAAGGGGTTGGCAGGGTGGGTTTCTTCTGAGGACTGTGAGGGAGAATCTGTTCCAGGCCTCCCTTCTGGCTTCTAGTGGTTCACTGGCAGGGTTTGGCTTCTAGACACATCACCCCAATCTCTGCCTTCATCTTCACATAGCGTTCTCTCTCATGAATACATCTGTGTCCAAATTTCCCCTTTTTATAAGGATACCAGCCATACGGGATCAGGGACCCACCCTACTCCAGTTTGGCCTCCTCTTAACATAACTAGTTACATCTACAAAGATCCTACATCTACAACTACCCTATTTGTAAGTCAGGTCCCATTTTGAGGTACTTGGGGTTAGGACTTCAACATATGCGTTTTTTTGTTCTTGTAAGTCAGGTCCCATTTTGAGGTACTTGGGGTTAGGACTTCAACATATGCGTTTTTTTTTTTTTTGTTTGTTTTTGTTTTTTTTCTTTTTGTGACTGGTAAGGGGTTTGCAACCCTTGGCTTGGTGT
>NW_007729154.1:51757-53506 GCF_000696425.1 Galeopterus variegatus
GGCTTGGTGTTGCCCACACCGCGCTCAGCCAGTGAGCGCACCGGTCGTCCCGATATAGGATACGAACCCGGGGCGGGAGCGTCGCTGCGCTCCCAGTGCTGCACTCTCCCTAGTGAGCCACAGGGTCGGCCCAACATATGCATTTATGTAGGCACAATTCACCCACGACAGGGTACTCATCACTCAGCAGGTGCTCAGGCTCATCTGACCCAATTCCTTGAAATGACTCAAGTTTTCTTCAGAGCTGGAACACACCCCTGGGTCAGCTCACGTTGCTTCCCTGCAAATTCATACACAGTCTCCAGCCGGCCTTTCTCCCTGGTCACCCTGTTTCGTCTGTTCACCCACCCAATAGCCCCTTTCTTCCTGCTCCTTTGAGTCTGACCCTCTTTGCCTCTAATCTTGCATACCCACTACCATTTCTCTGTTCTCAAGGGGCAGCCTCTGGCCCAGCAGAGCTGGTCTCAATCACTGCCACCCTTTAGCCCTCAGGAAAGAGTTCAGACAACAATTAACAATATCACCTGCCCCCTAGAGCTTCCCAGGAAAACTGACTTTCCTTTCAGCCTGTCCCCCAGGTTCGCAGTCTGGGCCTCTGATAGATTTTCGTGTCCTTCCTGTAAACCCATTCTGAGCAGCCTTCCAGCTTACAGCTCCTCTTTTCCCTTACTGCTTCCCCACTGTCCTAGTCTGCTTGGGTTGCCGTAACATAGTACCATAGAGCGAGTGGCTTAACACATATTTCTTTCTCAGGTCTGGAGGCTGGAAGGCTGAGATCAGGGTGCCAGCACGCTCAGGTGCTGATGAGGACCACCTTCCCCTTGTATCCCCACATGGCAGAAAGAGGAAGAGGGAACTCTCTGGTGTCTTCTCTTATAAGGGTACTTAATCCCTTTCATGGAGCCTCCACCCTTATGACCTACTCTCCTCCCAAAGGCCCCAGCTCCTTATACCATCACCTTTGGCATTAGCATTTCAACACAGGAGTCTTGGGCGTGGGAACACAAACATTCAGTCCACCAGGCCTTATTCTGGAGCTCTTGGGGACTGCCCTGAAGGTGCTTCTCTTGGGTTTCCCAGCCTGGAGCCCTCACCTCTGCCAGTGACTTTCCTGTTTTGGGCTTCTTTCAGAGCTGGAATCCAGGCCTGAGAAGGATGGCCCTAGGGAGTCGTCCCTGTAGGAGCGTATCCTGGGCAGGTCCTGGAAGAGCTAGGAAGGGGTCCTGCCTGTCGCTCAGGAGACCCGCAGCTCTTCCCAGGAGGGGAGGGGACCGCACAGGCAGAAGCGTGACTCACGCGAATATAATTGCACACCAGTCCTAGAGAGGGAGAGACAGCAGAGGAGCTCCAGAGGGGAGCAGCCGTGCGTGTGCACGGAGTGCGGGAAGCCCTTTGGCTGGCGGGCCGAGCTCGCACAGCACCAGCGCTCCCATGCCCAGGACAAGGGCTTCGAGTGCGGGGAGTGCGGAAAACGCTTCCGCAGAAACGCCACGCTGGCCCTACATCGGCCCATCCACACTGGGGAGAAGCCATTCGCATGTGGGGACAGCAACAAAGCCTTCAGCCAGCGCACCAACCTGACACGCAGAAACGCCACGCTGGCCCTACATCGGCCCATCCACACTGGGGAGAAGCCATTCGCATGCGGGGACAGCAACAAAGCCTTCAGCCAGCGCACCAACCTGACGTGCACCAGCGCATCAACATGGGCGAGCAGCCCTACACATGTGCCTGTCGGGCCTCCCTGAG
>NW_007729154.1:53917-55919 GCF_000696425.1 Galeopterus variegatus
GGGAGCGGCCCTACAGCTGCGATGACTGCGGCAAGGCCTTCACACAGAGCATGACGCTGGTGGAGCACAGAGGACACACACGGGTGAGAGGCCTTTCCAGTACAGTGCCTGCAGGAAGGCCTTCAGCCAGAAGGCGCACCTCTCCATCCACCGCAGGGTCCACACGGGCGAGAAGCTTCCACAAGGTCTCGTTCCTGTTCCAGCATCAGGCAACCCACAGCGACGAGAGGCCCTTCCAGTGCAGCGTGTGTGGGAAGGCTTCCATCCGGAAGTCCACCCTAGTCCAGCACAGCCGTGTCCTCACAGGAGAAAAGCCTTCTGGCACCAGCCCACGCTGACAGCGCACCAGAGGATCCAGCCCTATGCGTGCAAGGCATGGGGCAAGGCCTTCGGGCGCATCGGGAATCTGATCTGCCACCAGAGGACTCACGCCGCCTCTGGGGAGGTGCCCTAGGGCGCTCTGAGCCGGAGGAGAAGGGCTGCATAATCGCGAGCTGAGATCAGAGGAGGCTCTGAGGATTGCGGCCAAGTTTCAGCCTCCTGTCTCTTTCAAGTTAACTTAGGGACATCGGAGACACCAATTAGGCCACAATCCTGAGAACTCAGTGGGGACCAGCAACAACATGGCCTGTTTCACAGGTGTGCGACCCGTGTAACCTTGTGGGGCCCGCTCAGAAGGGCTCTAGCCTGGATTCATGCTCTGCCGCCACCTTCTTGATATTCTTAATAATCTTTGAACAAGGGGCCCCATATTTTCATTTTGCATTGGGCTCGAAAACTTAACTAGTGTTCCTGGGGGAGAGATTAGATCAGGGGTCAGCAAACCACACCCAGAGGCCAAAGCTGGCCTGGCTTGCTTGCATATGGCCTGCAGGTAATAATGGCTTTTATACCTTAAAAGCATTATAAAATAAATAAAAAGAATGTGGACAGAGACCTTATGGGGCCCACAAAGCCAAACAATATTACCTTCTGGCCATTTGCAGAAAGAGTTTGCCGATCCCTGGCAAGAGAACAACTTCTTCGTGGGAATCCCAGACTCCTCTTCCACATGCTCTGGCAAAATCCTTGTTTGGTCTCATGATTTCCTCAGGGTGGGCTTGTCGGTTCTGATTTCTAAGTGGAGGGATTCGGAGATGGGACTTGTGGCCAGGCTTCCCACAGTTCCCCCTTCTTTGGATTGACTCCATGACTCATTGTCCCTCAGCCCAGCCACTGTCCTTGGCCCTGAATTTGGCTCTCTCAGGGCCATGGGTGAGCTGTGTGTCTGACACTTTACTGAGAATGGAATAAATGTGATTCTACGCTAAATGGCTGCTCATTGGCTGAATATTCTTGGTGTCTCACACAGGAAAGGTTTGCCCTGCAGGAGCTTTGTGTAGTGTGCTCTGTTCCCTCACTTTATTAGTCTGCTCGGGCTGCCATAACAGAATACCACAGACTGGGTGGCTTACGAAACAGGAAATTGATTTTCTCACAGATCTGGAAGCTGGAAGTCTGAGATCAAGGTTTCAGCAGGGTTGGTTCCTCTGAGGCCTCTCAATGGCCTGTAGATGGCTGTCTTCTCCCTGTGTCACACATGGTCATCCCTCCGTGTCCTAATCTCCCCTTATAAGGACACCAGTCATATTGGATTAGGGCCCACCACAATGACCTCATTCAATCTTAATTACCTCTGTAAACATATCTCCAAATACAGTCACATTCTGAAGTCTCGGAGGTTAGGACTTCACCATATGAATTGGGGGTAGCGGGTAGGACACAGTTCAACCCATAACTCACCAACCCAGACCCCTGCACAGTTTGAATTTTCTTATTGGACACCTTAGATTTATAAAGTAGATTTAGAAGTTGTGTTGGCTCGTAAATCCTTGTATTAGTCCATTTATATTGCTTATAACAAAATATCTGAAACTGGGTGATTAAGAAAGAAAAACAACATTTATTGCTTACAGTTTCTGAGGCTGGGAAGTCCAAAAGTCCATCCGGTGGGGTCTCACAT
>NW_007729154.1:56836-59906 GCF_000696425.1 Galeopterus variegatus
GCACGGTCCTACAATCCAATCACCTTTTCAAGGCTCCACCTTTCAATTACCATAACAGGATTTCCCATACTCTTAACAGTCACAGTGGGGGCTAAGTTTCTAATATATAAAACTTGGGGTACACAATTCAAGGTTCAATGAGTTTGGGGGGACATAATTCAATCCACTACAATTCTCCTGGCTTTACTTTCAAAATCTACCCAGAATCTGTCATCTTCTCACCACCCGAGTGGCTCCCTCCCTGTTCCCAGCCACCATCAGCCCTCACCTGGACAATTGCAGGAGTCTCCTCTGCTTTGCCCTCACTCCACCCTCTCTGTCCCCCAAGCCTGTTCTCCATGCAGCAACCAGGGAATCATGCTAAAATAAGGCTGTTCACGTCCCTTCTCTGCTCATAACCATCAATGGCTCCCACCTCACCAAGTAAAGCTAGTCTTCACCCTATCTGTCAGTGCCCTTCCCGATCCAGCTTCTGCTCCCTGACCTCATGTCACTTTGCCATTTTGTTCTTTTTAAACACTTTAGACACAGTCCTACCCCTGAGCCTTTGCACCTACACTTTCTTTCTCCTGAAACACATCCATATCTGTCTGCCTGCTCCCACCTTTTTTGAGTCTCTGTTCCCCTGTCCCCTCTTCAGGGAGGCATCCTTCTTCCCCTTCTTAATTCTGGAATCTTCCCCCACCCTTTGCATAATTCCCCTACCCTTCTTTGTTCCTGTGTCATTTTGTCTCTGTAGCTGCTTTTTTTGTTGTTAAATGGTCTGTCTTCTCCCAGAAGAATATCAACCTCACAAGGGCAGTGATGTTTGGGGGTCTTCTTCACTGCTGTTCCTCTAGCCCTTAGAACAGTGCCCACCTCAAGTAGATGCTGTTTGTATGTCTGCAAATACCATTTATCCTAACACAAGGCTGTTACCATCATGGCTCGGAAATGCTCCCAAACAGCCAAGGAATTAACCTTTTGTAACTGTAGCTAATGCCTACATGTCACCCACCTGGGCTTTGTTTGGGTGGCACGGAGGCCAGCTGCACCGTAAGCTCCTTGCTTTCCTTTCATCTTAGGCAGTTTGAGCTGCTATAATAAAACACTATAGACTGGGTAACTTATAAACAGGAATGTATTTCTCACTTGATTTCTGGAGGCCAGAAAATCAAGATCAAGTCCAAGTCACTGTCTGGTGAGGGCCACTTGCTGGTTCAGAGATGGTGCCTCTCACTGAGTCCTCATGATTTCTGGAGGCCAGAAAATCAAGATCAAGTCAAAGTCACTGTCTGGTGAGGGCCACTTGCTGGTTCAGAGATGGTGCCTCTCACTGAGTCCTCACATGGTGGAAGGGGTGAGGGAGCTCTCTGGGGTCTTTTTTATAAGGACATTAATCCTATTCATGAAGGCTCTACCCTGATCCCCTCCCCAAAACCCCACCTCTAATACCATCACTTTGAGGGTAAGAATTTCAACTTATGAATTTGAGAGGGACACAGACATCTAGTCCGTTGAAACTTTCTTCCACAGTGTGGAGTTGATCCTGAGACGTGACCACCCTGCCAGAAACTGCACTTCCTATGACCCCTCACATCTGGGAAGGTGAGGAAGCATCTGCCCAGGAGGCAGACAGGGGGATTGCACCAGGAAATGGCTGTTCCTTCCATCTGCCTCCTGCACGTCCACTATGAGAGCATCTCCAGAAGCTGTGGGTTGGAGATGGTGGAGAGAGCTTGGATCTCTGAGTCACCCTATGGACTAGATCCTCCTGCTGCTTGGGAGCAGCTGGGTCAGACTTGGTGAGTGAGGGATAACTTCCAGTGTGTGACACCTCCTAATCTTGGGGGTTTGTTGCTATATTCAGTCCATGCTGATCAGCACAATGTCTGTAACCTCACCCCATCACCACAACCCTGTGCAGGAGGTACTGGTATCATCCCCATGTAAGGTGAGGAGGCACCAAGGTGAGCTCAGTGTTCACAAGCTGGCAAATGGAAGAACCAGCAGCTAAACCCAGGGTTCCTGACCCCAGAGCCTGCTTGTTCACTCTGTGACCCCACACAGGCTGCAAACCAAGGATTGAAACTGTTTTGTGTGACCTTTCCAGTTTTGACTGAAATAGAATTTCTTAATATGTGAATTAGTTGCCATTTAGAAATTGGAAACATTGCACACGAAATCTGGCTTTTCAGTTCCTTAATCTCAAGCAAATTATTAGCATTCTGAGCTTTGGTTTTCTCAAATGAAAAACAGGGACAATAATAGTACCNTCCATTCGAAATCCCACTGTCCTCAGCTATGGGATGCATGAGCATATAATGTATATTCCACGCATTTAAAATACTGGAAAGTTGATTAAAGCATTTTAGAGAGAAAAAAAAGCACACGAAATCTGGCTTTTCAGTTCCTTAATCTCAAGCAAATTATTAGCATTCTGAGCTTTGGTTTTCTCAAATGAAAAACAGGGACAATAATAGTACCCAATATTAATAAATAAAACACAATTAATATATATGTATGAGGTTACTTTAGAAAGTTCATGGAAAAATGGAATTAAAAGATAATATGAATCTTTCCATGAACTTTTTGAAGTACCCTTGCATATTTTAAGTATTTAAACCCTATTCTATATAAACATTAAAAACTCTATTATAAATATAAACTCATATTAATAATAGTATTTATTTATTAATAAAATATTATTAAAATTGTGGGTGACGCATATATGAGGGTACTTCAAAAGTTCGTGGAAAAATAGAATTAAAGAACAATACAGGGCCGGCCTGGTGGCGCACTGGAGAGTGCGCCACTTGGGAGCACGGCGGCGCTCCCGCGAGGGTTCGGATCCCATGTGGAGACCAGTTCCCACTCACTGGCTGAGCGCAGTGCGGATGCAACACCGAGGGTTGCGATCCCGTTGCCGGTCCCCAGTACGGGCACGACACTGAGGGTTGCAATCCCGTTACCGATTAGTAAAAAAAGACAAAAAGGAAAAAGAAAAAAAAAAGAACAATACAGATCTTTCCATGAACTTTTTGAAAATCCCTCACATTAGATAATGTGCCTGCTGGACTCAAATCACTTT
>NW_007729154.1:61107-62494 GCF_000696425.1 Galeopterus variegatus
CTGGGTTCCTGGGGTACTGATGTGGATTCCAACAGTGGGATGGTGTCGAGGCGGGTAGGAGCAGCAGGACCACCTCCCTCCAGCCTGGGTCCCTGAGGCTGCCACATTACCAAAGGCTGGGCCAGGGAACCTTCTCCAGCCACCCACTCTAAGGCCAAAAGAGGGACATTAGTTCTGGTTGGGGCAAAGGTGTATTAACCATGCCTTTTATTTTCTCATGCTCTGACATCTTGGGGACTTGCTGACCTGGAAGAGACTAGCCCTCTTACAGCTAGCTGATTCCAAGAGACAGTAAACAACTCACTTGAAAGACTTTCCTATGCAAACCAACCAATCCAGAGCCCACATCACAACCCCTCCTCTACTGGACACTTATACTCAGGGCCACTACCTACCTGCCCTTATCACCATGTCTTGGCCAGGCATCAGACAACTAGGAACAGCCCCTATGCCCCAGAGCTTGCTGAAATTATTCAAACAAGCCGATCCTAAACCCACTTACCCTGCCTCAGCTGTTCCTTCCTTCAGAAATCACAAGTAAAGCCTCTTGCCCACATTTCCCCCTCACTCCCTCTGCCCCCTGACCAGCCCTGGTGCTTCCCATGTGGCCTTATGTGGTGTGATAGGCCCCCTCTTGGGAATTGTGAGTAACAAATATCTTTTCAATGGCAGTCATCTTCTGATCTGTTGGCCTCACCTTACCTGAATTTTAAAACAGAGTTGTGGATAAAGGACTGAGGAATCCAAACTGGATCCAGGTCTTCAGGACAGGTACCTCAGAAAACTCACTTGCTTATTTATAATTTAGTCGGCAAGCAGTTGTTGAGCACCTGTTCATTCATTCAACAAACATTCTCTGAGCACTGACTGTGTACCAGGCACTCTCCTTAGTGTTGGAGAAACAACAGTGAACAGAATCAACACCATCCAAGTGTCTGCCCTCATTCTAGTGAGGGAGACAGGCAATTAGAAATAGAATAGGTATTGAGACAGAATGAAGTCCGTGCAATGGAGGAACATGAAACATGAGAGGGAGCCACAGTTCCAAAGAGGAACGGCTCAGGGAAGGAAATCATTAAGCAAGGACCTTGTATCAGTCAGGGTTCTCCAGAGAAGCAGAAGCAAGATATCTTAATATATTTACATATATATCTCCTGTTATACATATGTATCCTATTGTGCCTATATCTTATTGTCTTATATCTTAGTATATATTTATTATATATGTTATATATCCAGTTTATATATATATATCCTATATATCCTATATATGTTATATATCCTATTATATATCTTATATACTTATTACATATACTTTCTATATCCTTTTTTTTTTTTTTTAAAGATGACCGGTAAGGGGATCTCAACACTTGACTTGGTGTTGTCA
>NW_007729154.1:63204-89364 GCF_000696425.1 Galeopterus variegatus
ACCCGTGGCCTTGGTGTTATCAGCACCACACTCTCCCGAGTGAGCCACGGGCCGGCCCTACTTTCTATATCCTATTGTATATATCTCATTATATATTCTAACATGTACCTTATACATATTGCATTATATATCTTATATATTCTATGATATATCTTATTACAGGTAGTATATCCTCTTATGTGAGGATAGTTCAAAAAGTTTGTGGAAAGATTTGCATTATCTTTCAATTCTATTTTTCCACAAATTTTTTGAAATACCCTTATCCACAACCTATTATATGCCTTATATATATTTCTTATGTATATCATATATTTATACATATAAATAGATTTATTTTGAAGAATTGGCTCAAGCAATTGTGGGAGCTGGTAAGTCCAAAATCCAAAAGGCAGCCTGGAAACTCAGGCAGAGGTTGATGCTGTAATCCTGAAGCAGAATTTTTCTTCTCTAGGAAACCTAAGTTTTTGTTCCTAAGGCCTTCCACTGACCGGATGAGGTCCTCTGCATTAAGGAGAATCATCTCTTTTACTTAAGGTCAGCTGTGGTAGATGTTAGCCACATCTATGAAATGCCTTCTCAGCAACACCTGGATTCGTGTGTGATTGAATCACTGGGCACTAGAGCCCAGCCCACCTCGCACTTAAAAGTAAGCATCACAGACCTGAAGACGCTCAGTGTGGGCGCCAGGCGGGTGTGTGGAGAAGGAGAAACAGGACGAAGAGGACTGCAAGGGAGCAGGCCCCGAGGCTGGAGCTGGTGGGGCCTGTGCTAGGACTGGAAGGAAGAGCAATGAGGCTACTGAGGGGGAGATAGAAGGAAGGGCAGGGAGGTGGGAGAGACCGGATCACATGGGGCATTATGAGGAATTTGGCATTTGTTCTGAGTGACGTGGCAAACCACCAAGGGACTGCCTTTGAGCAGGTGGCATGAACTAGTTGTGCCCCAGGAAAGAGGTCTTTCAGCCCCCCACCCAGTGACCATGGCAGCCATGTCATAGCCAGGCTTGGGCCAACCTGGGGACGTGGGGACACTCCGGCCCAGGCCCCATGTGGAGAGGCTGTAGGCCAGCATGTAACCCCAAACAGCCCTGTGGGTGGATGCATGGGATGGAGGGCTTGTTACAATGTAGGTTCCTCAAGCTGCCTGATCAGGAGCCATGGTGTGTCTCTATGACCTTCGGCAGGTGGCTGAACCTCTCTGAGCCTCGATTTTTTCAACTGTAAAATGGAGCAATGACAGTACCCACTTCAGAGGTGGACAAGTGAATTAATCAATGCAGTTAATCCTCCTGAGGAAACGTGGGGTCCTGAGGAGGGAAGCTTGCCCAGGAGGCAAGATCCCAGAGCAGAGACCCAGCAGGCACCACAGCATCCAGATTGAGCTCTGAGGAATCCAATGCCCTCCACATCAGCTTGAGTTGCACGGAAAAAAAAACCAAAGGGACGTCAGAGGTGGCCCTGACAGTTCCATGGATGGGAGCAGAGGATCGTGGTGATATTGCCTCAATCCTATTTCTGCTTCACACATTGGGGATTCCAGAAAACCAAGGCCCTGGTCCAGAAGTCAAGCCCTCTCTGAGCCTCAGATTCTTCATATGTAAGACATGCACATCAATCCCTGCCTCAAGGATCTCATGAGGGTTAAATGAGCTATTTTGTACGAAGGTACATGATACACAGCAAACACTTTTTTTTTTTTAAAGATGACCGGTAAGGGGATCTTAACCCTTGACTTGGTGTGGTCTGCACCACGCTCAGCCAGTGAGCAAACCGGCCATCCCTATATAGGATCCAAATCCGTGGCCTCGGCACTACCAGCACTGCGCTCTCCCGAGTGAGCCACGGGCCGGCCCACACAGCAAACACTTGATAAACATCATGTCTCCAAAGGGCTTGAAAAATAAGGCTTTTCCCCCTCCATTTTGCCACTAAAGAATTGCAAAACCTTATGCACTTACCAGCTAATATTTGTTGTTTCCTACGTAACACCCTGTTCTCTGCAGTCTGCATACATTATCTCATTTTTTTCCCCACAACCAAGGTATAAGGTGAGGACTAGTACTACAATCATTTTAGAAATGAGGGGGAAAGTTCAGAGAGGTTAAGAAACTTGCCCAAAGTCACACAGCAAGTAAGGTCATGGTTTGGATTTGAACCCAGGCTTCAGAGCCTCAATTCTTATTGACTACGATATCCTGCCATTTTTTATTTATAAAATGAGGGTATTCTTTCCCATTGTGGTAGTGCTTCAGGTTGAATGTTTGTCCCCTCCAAAGCTTGTGTGGAAGATTGATCCCCAATGTGGTAGTGTCAAAAGGTGATTGCATCTCAATAATCCTGCCCTCATGAATGGATTGTTCTATAATGGATTAATGGGTTATCATGGGTGTGAATTTGTGGCCTTATAAAGAGAGCACATGAAAAGCACTCTTCCCACCTCCTCACCATATGATACCCTGCATTACCATGGGACTCTGTCAAATGCCCACCAAGAAGGCCCTCACTAGATGTGCCCTCTGGACCTTGGACTTTCCAGCCTCCAAAGCTAAAGAAATAAATTTTGTTTTCTTATAAATTACCCAGTTTCATGTATTCTGTTATAAGCAACAGAAAACAGCCTGATGCAACTAGTAACAATAATAGCACATATTCACTGAGATTGAGTACTTACTTCATGCCAGGCTCTGTTCTAAAATTTTACAAATGTTAATTTATTTTGATGACTTATTTATTTAATATGATAAAAAATAGTATGGATCTTACTCCAAGGAGTCTCATGAAAAAGACCAAGTTAGTGGGCTGGCAATTGAGAGACAGCAGCTTGTGCCAGGGCCAGGAGCTTGGGCTCTGATACCATATAGTCCCATGTTCAAACTCCAGCTCTGTTATTTCCCAGCTGAGTTGTCTCTAAGCCTCCCTGAGCCTCAGTTTCTCCATCTGTCCATTGAGATGGTGTGAGAAGAAAACACTGTAGTTTGTATAAAGTGCTTGGCATAGCTTAAGTCTTGCTCAATGAATGTTAACTATCATAACGTGTTCCCTGTACACTACCCCCACTTGTAGAGGATTCTTAAAGCAAATGTACTTCACAGGGTTTGGTTTTCCAAAGCCTTGCAGTTTCAAATATTGACCTTGTGGAGGACTGGAAATTTTCCTCAGGCTATAAAGTCTCTGGTGTAAGATAAAGATTTGTGGCACAGCAAGATTGCTGGCTCAAGGACAGACTAGTTACTGATTGTTATGTAAAGATACTGAGAAATTGCTGTAAGATCACTTAATTGTCTAATGGAATGTCATCTGACTTGTTTCTCTGAAAGTTACCAGCCTATATTGTTAAACTATAACCCCACCTATGTTCTCTTCCTGTAACTTCCAGTTCTGGAAAATAAATGCAGGAAGAGAACCCCAATTTGGGGTTAATTTCCCAAGGAAGGGATGCCTGTCGCTTGAGGGTCCTGGCGGGAGATTAACCACTTTGGGGTCTCTCACTGCTCCGAACAGATGGGCTTTGAGTAATCCTTTGTGGCTCCATCACCCAGGGGAAGTGGGGTGACAAATCCGTGGGGGGCAAAGCAACACCACTTATGGAAAAATGGTGTTAAAATCTGACCACTTCTTCTGGACCCCTTTGAGATAAATCCCACCTGCCTTATAATGAAATCTCCTCCTCACTTCTCTCAGTCTCTGTTCATACATCTGCTCCTTGGAGAGGTCTCCCTGACCACTGCCCTATCTGAAAGAGCCTCCTGCCTAGTTGTGCTCTATGAGAGTACTTCAAAAAGCTTGTGGAAAAAAATAGAATTGAAAGATAATACAAATCTTTCCACATAGATAGTACAAATCTGAATTCTATTTTTCCATGAACTTTTTGAGGTACCCTCGTGTTTGTCTTATCCTGTCTTGTTTTTCTTCACAGCAACTCACCTTTATCCAACACTGTATATTTATTTATCTCATTTATTGTTGGTCTCTGGGCACTAGAATATAAACTCTACCAAGTAGGAACCTTATCTATTTTTGTTCAGTGCTGTATCCCTGTTGGGCCGGCGGAATCAGGAGGACCAGAAAGCAGCAACAAAGTGTACACGGAGCCTCCATCTTGTTAACTCCACCCCCCTTCCCTTTCCCCCATCTCCCCAAAAGGCGGGAACCGGAAACTGAACCCTGCTCAATTCCTTACCATATATGGGGAAAAAAAAACCCACCAACAGCCCTCCCCTATAAATACCCATTTGTATCCACCCTGGGTGCGACCTCCCCGGCCTCACTCCCTTGCAGGGCTGTGGAACCTCGCCTGGGAGCGCCCCCATTAAAGCCTACCCTAATTTACTGCCTGGATCCTGATTTTCTTTGCTCCTGTTCGAGACTAAAACCTTCAAAATTCAAACCTAACGGGCCGGCCCGGTGGCGCACTGGATAGTGCGCCGCTTGGGAAGCGCGGCAGCACTCCCACCCGAGGGTTCGGATCCCACATACAGACCGGTTCCCGCTCACTGGCTGAGCGAGGCGCGGGAACAACACCGAGGGTTGCAATCCCGTTGCCGGTCCCCGGTCCGGTACGGGGGCAACACTGAGGGTTGCGATCCGTTGCCGGACACGGAAAAAAGACAAAAGACAAAAAAAAAAAAAAATTCAAACCTAACAATCCCCCACTCCAGGAATCATGTCACTCATGGTATAGGTGCTCAATAAATCATTGTTGAATAAATGACCCCTGGGGCTTCTCTCTGTCCAAGGCGGCAGTTATCCCCACTCTGTCTTAACTTCCTGGGACCAAGGGGCACTGAATGAAATGAGAACTAGAAGGAAGAGAGTGTTTCATCTGAGTGAGGGGTAAAGATGGCAGCAGAGGGTGGATAAAGGGATGACACAGGTGATGAGACAGAGAAAGAAGCACACAGAGTGGGGACAGTGGTTGGTGGCACATGGTTCAGAAGAGCCTAAAAGGTTACAAGGTTCCATATGCTCATTTTATTGAAAGACCCATGTCCCGTGCCCCCCCCTTTTTTTTTTCCCCTTTTTTGTCTTTTTTCGTGACTGGTAACGGGATCGCAACCCTCAGTGTCACGCCTGTACCGCGACCTGCAATGGGATCGCAACCCTCGGTGTCGCGCCTGCACCACGCTAAACCAGTGAGCGGACTGGTCTCTATATGGGATCTGAACCCTCAGTGGGAGTGCCGCCGCGCTCCCAAGTGCCGCACTCTACCGAGTGCGCCACTGGGCCGGCCCCCGTGCCCCTTTTTGACACATGATCTAATTCAATAGGTCTATCAGGTGGAGTCCAATGGCTGTCTCCACTTCTTCCTGGATTTATGGCAAGACCACATTTCAGATCTGAGGGGAATCCGTGACTTGGCTGCCAATGGAATGAATGTGAGCAGAAGTGACATGGACTATGTCTGGTCTGGATATTAAGATACTGGACTCCTTGAAGTAGTCTTCCCTGTTCCTGCTGGCTGGAACTCAGCTCCGACCAGAACTTTTATCAGCAATGCATCTGGGGGATGGTCAAGCAACAGGAAGGGACCGGTGTCCTAAATGAACATGTGGGGCAGAGCTGTCCCACTGCCCTGTATTGCTCACACTGGGACTGGGGTGTTTTGCTTGAACATAAGAGAAACTGAGACAGAGAGAGAGAGAGGAGAGTGAGAAGAGAGAGGAGAGAGGAGAGAAGAGAGAGAGGGAGAGACAGAGACAGACAGACAGAGACAGAGAGACAGAGAGTGAGATTAAGAGAGTGAGTTTGTGTTTTAAGCCTGTGTTGTTGGGTCCACTTGTTACAGCAGGTTTGTCTTCACCTGACTGACCCATCAAACTCTTGGGAGTCTCACTATTTTCCTATTTTCAAGATGGGGAAACTGCAGCATAGAGGGGCCAAATAAAACATGCTTGGGATTACACAGCTGGGCTCAAAATCCTCTTCCTCTTCATTCACCTCCTATCCAACCATGCTTCACACTTGTCTTCACTTGTCACAAAGTCATCTGCAAAGTCATGACAAAAGTTTATAATCCCTAGTCTCTCCCAACCATCCCCCCCACAGGTAACATTGGTGACATTTTGTTTTGCAACACAAACAGAAATGTGGGCACATAGGCATGTTAGCCATGCCAGGAAGGCTGAACTTCTTGGCAGCTCTGGGTACCTGTCAGCCCTACCTGTAAGAGCTACCACTCTCCCAACCAGGCCTAGGAACAAGGACCTAGCTACACTGCCCAACCTCTTGGTAGAGTTAAGGGAGCACAGAGGACAGCTGAGACTGAGGGTCACATCTCATATGGCAATAAGAGGACTTCGCCAAGAAAATGTTATGTACAGTGAGACCTCACATTAAGTCAGAGTGATGAGCAACCATCTGATTCTAAACTACGATACCCCCAGGGCATGATGACATAGACATCAGGGTCCCTTTCTCTATATAGTGCCACTTCTCCCCTACTGTGATTTGGGCAGAATTGACCCCACACCCACATCAAGGGTGGACAGTGGTTTTGGCCCAATCTAGGCAATCAATTCCATCTCCCTTGCCAGTTATTTCAGGGATAAGGACAGGACCCAGACCTAAGCCAGTCAGCACATGGCATCTCTCTGGTCACCTGATTAGTTCACAGGTGAATCCAAGAGAATGAAGCTTAGGACTTTTTTTTCACATCAAGGGTGGACAGTGGTTTTGGCCCAATCTAGGCAATCAATTCCATCTCCCTTGCCAGGGATAAGGACAGGACCCAGACCTAAGCCAGTCAGCACATGGCATCTCTCTGGTCACCTGATTAGTTCACAGGTGAATCCAACAGAATGAAGCTTAGGACTTTTTTTTTCCCCTTCCCAATGATGGAAGAAGTCTTCTCTCTCAAACTGGATGTGGCTGTGAAAATGTGTAGTTGAGAGAAGCTGCTGGAGACCATGATCCCCCAAGGGAAGATGACACCAAAAGGTGGAGAATCAGAGACTCACAGAGAACCAGAGCTGTAGCTTCGATGATGAGTGCCTGGATCAAACCCAACCTGATGTCCACTCAACTACAAGGCATTCAACAAACCGTCTGCCTTGTTTATGCATGGTGGAGTAGGATTTTTCCCTATTTGCAACCAAAGTGTGCTTGCTGACATAGAAGATTTTTAAAACTGAATTTATTCTTTGTGGACACCAGTGTCAGGAAGTGTGGAACATTTGGAAACATCAGGACATCAGTAACCAGTAGTATCATATGTCAAAATTAAAGGGATGGCCTAAAAGGCCCCAGAGAAAGCAGACTTTGGGGGAAACTCCATGTGTAAACAAAGCTTTAAGTCAGCCTTAGAAAACTCACTTGAAGTCACAGATATGGTCTGAATGTTGATGTTACCCCCCACCCCATTCATATGTTGGAAACTTAATCCCCAATGTAATAGTATCAAGAGGTAGAGCCTTTGGGAAGTGGTTAAGTCAGGAGAGCAGAGCTCTTGTGACTGGGATTAGTGCTCTCATAAAAGAGGCCTGCAGGTGTTGGATATGCTAACTGCTCTGATATGATCACTGCACTGCATACCATATAAAGGTACCCAATACCACATTGTACCCCATAAATATACACAATTATCATGAGCAAATTAAGAAAAAATAAATTTTAAAAAAAGAAAAAAATTCAGAGACAGAAGTATGAGAGTATTTCAGAAAGTTCATGAGAAGATTCATATTATCTCTCAATCATATTTTTTCCATGAACTTTTTGAAGTACCTTCATAGATTAGACATTACTAGAAACTGGGGGAAAGGAATAATGGGAAGTTATTACTTAATGAGTACAGAGTTTATGTTTAGAATGATGAACAGGTTTTGGAAATAGAGGTGATGGTTACACAGCATTGTGAATGGAATTGATTACACAGAACTGTATGCTTTAAAGTGATTAAAATGGCAAATCTTATATATTTTTTCCACAGTAAAAAATTGAATAAAAAATAAAAAAGGCCTGAGGGAGCTTGCTTGCCCTTTTCTACCATGTAAGAACACATAGAAGGCACTGTCTATGAAGAACAAGCCCTCACAAGACATCAAACCTGACCTTGATCTTGAACTTCCTAGCCTCCAGAACTGTGAGCAATAAATTTCTATTGCTTATATATTATTCAGTCTAAGATATTTTGTTATAGCAGCAGAAACAGACTGAGACAGTTACCTTCACATTTAATTGTAATAATAACTACAAAAACAGTCAGATGTGTATGAGGGGTACTTCAAAAAGTTCATGGAAAAATAGAATTGAAAAATAGTATGAATCGTTCCACGAACTTTCTGAAGTACCTTCGTATACTTATGGAATTCCATAAGTATTTAAACCTGAACATCATACCTGTTGCTGGTGTTCCATTTTCCCTCCCACGCCCCCTTACAATCACTGAAGCTGATTTTGACCGGACAACTGGTATCTGTATCTTTCACACACTGTTTAAAAGGACATGGTCTCCCTTAATTAAAAGCTTTATTTATTTTTTTAAATGTAACAGACCACTCTAAGAAACTTTGGCATTCAAAGCAGTAGTTATTGTGACTTGCTCACTCTGAAAAAAACAGCTTTTTCCCCTTCACAAACAACTTGCAAACTTCTACTGCTTACTAGCTTGGTGGCTTCCAGTACATACTCCAGGGAGACTGCAGTGGGGAGGGGAGTTGGGATGGGGGAAGGACAGAAAGCCCCTCCCACTCTTAACCCACTGAGGAAACTCATAGATGGTGACAAACTGACATCTGGACTCTAGGATGTATATTACAAAGGGAGAAATGTCCCAATGTCCATCTGTTGAACCAGAGCTGTGGCTCTGATGATGAGTGCCTGGATCAAACCCAACCTGATGCCCACCCGACATCAGGGACATGGGGTCCTTACTTAATTTGTTCATACTTTCTAGTTGAATATTACAACTCCAAGTTACTGCTCCTCCTCCCCTCTGCCACCTCCACTTTACTATTGAGGAACCTGGGGCATTGTGTGATCTGTCCAAGCTCTCATGGCAATGTACTCAGAGAGCTGAGTCTGGAACCCTGATGTCCTGTGTCTCTGTGTTGGAGCTCCCATAACCTGCAACCGTGGTTCAGCTACGGTGAACCTTAAAATATCTCCAAATATGTTAGACTATGAGGGGCTTGCTTTCTGTTGCTCTGTAGAAAGGGAGCCGTAGGATTCCATAATCCCCACATTCCTAAGCCTCCTCTGACCCCGAGTCTCCCAGGTGCTCCAGCCGGGGAACCTCTCACACTGACCCCGTGGACGGAGTACCCCACCCATCTGGCATCAGTCCTGAAGCGCCAGGAGGAGGACCCCGCCGCCCTCAGGTGTGAATCCTCAGGTGCCGCGTCAGGTTCGTGTTCCGACTGAAGGTCTTTCCGCACTCGCCGCACCTGTATGGCTTCTCCCCGGTGTGGATCCTCTGGTGGACCGTCAGCGAGGAGTTCTTGATGAAGGACTTCCCGCACTGGCCGCACCTGTAGGGCTTCTCCCCGGTGTGGATCCTCTGGTGCTCGATGAGGTACGCGCTCTGGCTGAAGGCCTTGCCGCACTCGCCGCACTTGTAGGGCTTCTCCCCGGTGTGCACGATCTGGTGGACGATGAGGGACGAGCGCCCGGTGAAGTGCTTCTTGCAGATGTAGCACTCGTAGGGCTTCTCGCCGGTGTGGATCCGCTGGTGCTGCGTGAGGGAGGAGTTCTTGCTGAAGGCTTTGCCGCACTCGTTGCACTCGAAGGGCTTCACCCCGATGTGGAACCTCTGGTGCTGGATGAGGTAGGAGCTCTGGCTGAAGGCCTTCCCGCACTCATTGCACACGTACGGCTTCTCCCCGGTGTGGTTCCGCTGGTGCAGCGTGAGGGAGGAACTCTTGTTGAAGGCCTTGCCGCACTCCTTGCACGCGTAGGGCTTCTCCCCGGTGTGCGTGCGCTGGTGCTCGGTCAGGTGCATGTTCTGGCTGAAGGCCCGCCCGCACTCGGAGCACACGTACGGCTTCTCCCCGGTGTGCGTGCGCTGGTGCACGACGAGGTGCATGTTCTGGCTGAAGGCCTTGCCGCAGTCCCCGCACGCGTAGGGCTTCTCGCCGGTGTGGATGCGCTCGTGCTGGGTGAGGGACGAGGTCTTGCGGAAGGCCTTGCCACACACCTCACACACGTAGGGCTTCTCGCCCGTGTGCGTGCGCTGGTGCACGATGAGGTTCATGCGCTGGCTGAAGGCCTTGCCGCAGTCCCCGCACGCGTAGGGCTTCTCGCCGGTGTGGACCCGCTGGTGGATGGTGAGGGAAGAGCGCTCGATGAAGTGCTTCCCGCAGATGCTGCACTCAAAGGGCTTCTCCCCTGTGTGAATCCTCTGGTGCTTTATCAGCGACGAGCTGCGGCTGAACACCTTGCCGCACTCACTGCAATCGTAGCACTTCTTCTCTGAGTAAGGTGTGGGGGGATCGTGGAGGCCTGAAGTGCTGGAGAAGTTCTTCCCGTGCATGACAAACAGACAGGCCCCCTTCTCTGCGGGCTCTTCTAGTCCTGGTGGCACCCGGGTAGAGCTCTGGTTGGTCGATGCCTTCAACTCATGACAGGCGGATACTAACTCCCTGCTGAGTCTGTTCCCACGGGGAAGTCCCAACTGCTCCCGCCCAGCCCCTGCAGCTCCCCGCCATCTCTCCAGCCGGCCGCTCAACTTCCATGTTCCTAAAGCAGGACCCCAGGCACAGTTCCTTGTGGGTCCTTCCGTGGCAACGCTAATGGATGGTTTGTGTTCTGAAATGTCCTCCTTTGGATCTGACTCTTTCATTTCAGGTCTAGTCTCCCAGTCTGGAAAAAAAAAAAAAAAAAAAAAACTAAAACAAGATGCAAATACATGCAGTTAGAATGCTGGGAGTAAGGAATTTCCAAAGCAGGAATGGGTAAGTGAAACTGAAGACAACCATGCATACAAGGCACCAATGGAGTTAGCAGATAACCTGTTGAATGGAAAGAGCGGGAGGAGGGAAGCAGTAGTGATTTAATGAGGTAGAATCGACATATGAGGTAAGCAGAGACAACAAGCAATGTCCCTTTGGAAGAAGGATGAAAAGGGCAGCTGGGAGCTCAAAAGAGACACACCTAAAGAGAAACAACAGAAGTGAGTGGGCCTGGAGGGACTGAAATACGAATGAATGCGACAGGCTCCTAATTTGTCAGGTGGTTTCCTCCTCAATCGATCCTGAATATACCCAACCAGTTATGCTTCTCAAGCACTGATTTTTATTAGAAATAAAAATAAAATAACAGCTATCATTTATACAGATTGTCTGGTTATTCTCCACTTCCCCTGAACCACTGTCCAACCTCCACCCTTCTCTGTTCTGTCCTGTTCACCAGGAGGCTGACTTTGTCCACTGGCTTCCTGTGCATTTGGCCAAAGGTGGTTTCCTACAGGAGACTGGAGGGTGGCATGAGAGAGAAGTGGGGTATTCTTTTTCCCACTTCTCTGGCTGTGGCTACACCCTGAGACTCCAGTTATCACTGGGTGCTGGATACCAGATTCCCTCCCCTGTCCTCAAGCTTCCCACTCTCACTAGTCTTTGGTGCCTCACTGTGCCCCAGTTGTTCCTCCAACCCTCCCGCACCTGTGTAAGTCTCCTCAGGTCTCCCACAGCATTAACAGTGATCAGTGTAAGGTTCCTCAGTTTCCCCGCTTTCTTTCTGTGACCTGATCAAAAATCACAGAGTGCCTTGCTCTCTCTGGGATCCAGCCGGCTACAGGGGTTTTTTTTCCCAGCAGGCTTGAAACAAAACTGGCCTTGAACATTCCCAGGCATTTACAGAGGTATCTAGGTTGTTACCCAAAACACTGAAAGAAACTGGCCCTGGCCCTGAACCAAATTCCTTAAGCCCTCATATAAATTCCACACCCTGAGCCCTCGTTGCAGACATACCTGGGTAGAACATCCCTTTCTCTTGCTGTCCATTGCGAGGATAAGCTGCAGCCCTATGTACATAAGTTTACCTAATAAGTGCTTTGGACTGATCAACTTGGCATTTAGTGCTCCTTTCTTTAGAATCCCAACTGGCTCCATCTGGGACACTCCCTCATGGGAACTGCCCTGCTGCTGCTTTTGGGGTGATTCCAGCTGCAGGTTCGGCAGGATGAAACACATACCATCTGTCTCATCTGAGCACCACGATAATCATGTGACTTGGGGATTACGGTTGTTTTTGTCAGCCCCATTACTCCACTCTTCACTGCCTGGTTCTTGGGCAGCAGGTGTTCCGTGGAGCTTGAGTCTAGACCATCTTCTCTTTGCCTGTCTATCCCTCCCTGGGTAATCACATCCATGCCCACATCTTCAGTCACCTTCTATGTGTATCCTATTAATTTCTAAATTTCAGTTTCCAGCCTAGGTGGCTCTCCTGAGTTCCAGAATTTTCATCATGGGATTCATTCTCAACATTTAAACACTGTTATCTACATGGCTGCTTTCTCATGAAAAATGTGAAGATGTGGCCATATGTAGCCCTCATTCCTATTAGGCTGCAAAAAGCTAGAGTGGGGCAGCAGCTGGTCCTCCCACCCCCAACTAAATGCCCTACCTGGTGGCCCCCACGGCCTCTTGAATTTGATACCCTTCCCCTGAATCATGCTGGGCCTTCGATGCCACATTAAGGGAGTCTGGATTTAAACATTACCCGTATGCTGACGATGCCCAAACGTGTATCTCCAGCCCAGACTGCCTCTCAGCGCTCTGCCCAGAAATATTCAAAACTCTACTTGGCATCTTTCTTAGATATCCCAAACCTGACACTTTTGATATGAAACTTGTGATTTCAGAACCTCCCCATCAAAAAAAAAAAAAAAATTTTAAGACATGTCAAAGACTTAGTAAAATAAGTCAAACACAATAGGACAAGTATTGTATGATCCCATTTATATGAGGTAACTAGAGGAGTCAAATTCGTAGAGACAGAAAGTAGAATGGTGGGTGCGAGGGGCTCAGGGAGGGGGGAATGAGGAATTAGTGTAAAAACGGCAGACTTTCAGCTGGGGAAGATGAAAAAGTTCTGGAGATGGATGGTGCTGATGGTTGCACAACAAAGTGAGTGTTCTTAATGCCACTGGACAGGGTGTACTTAAACTAAAAATGGTTAAAATGATAAACTTTATGTCCCATGTATTTTAGCACAGTTTTTAAAATAAAATTTGAAAAAAGAAGAGACTTAGCAGTCATCCGTGATTCACCCCTTCCCTCCCACCACCAGATTGCTGTGGACCACAAAACAGCCGAAAGCAGACCAAATCTCTCCATCAGCACTGCCGACAAGCTAGTCAGCCAACACGGATATCTTGCCTGAAACAAGGCAACATGTGCCTATCTGACCTCCCCATCCCAGTCTTACCTCTCCACAGTGCATTCTCCATTGAGAGGGATCTTCTGAAGAGTCAGATAAACCCTCTGGTGGCTTCCCCAGTGCACTGAGAATAAAGCCAGCATCCAGGCCTGCCTCTAAGGCGTCTCCCACCACCCCTCCCTCACTCCATGTTGGCCATACTCACCCTCTTGTTCCTTTCTTATAGACTTGTCCACACCACGTTCTTCCTGCCTCGGGGCCTCTGCACCTTCTGTCCCCCCAGACCTTCCCAGGACTGTACCTTCTTATCCTATCCTTCAGACCTGTTTCCATTAATCCTCCATGGGAGGACTTCCCCACCCATCCTATGTAAGAAAGGAAGAGTCCTCCTGCTTTTCTCTTGCTGGTTTTGTCATGAGAACTCAGGTCTGTGGCAACTATACTTTACTTGTCCCTTGATCTGTTTACTGTCTCCCCCAGGACAAGTGAGCTTCATGAGGACAAAGACCTCGCCCATCCTCAGCTCCTCCTGCAGTGTCCGGCACCCAGAAGGCACCAGATAAACTTTTATAGGGCATTTTCAATGCCCCCAGCACAGTGTTGAGCAATTTACACAGATCTTCTCTTGAGATCCTGACAACCATATATGAGTTGGGTACAGTCGTGGACTGTTAATATGATCTCCATTTTACAGATGAAGAAATGGAGATTCCAAGAATGAAGTCAGATACTCAAGGGCACAGCATTTGAGTCAGCCCTGGCAGCCTGACCCCTAAGCCATGGGTTCGGTAGGTGATTCACTATGTTGTGATGCATCATTTTCTCATCCTGGGGGAAGAGTTGAGAAATACTTAACGGAGAATGATCATGGTTTAGTGACCTTGGGATGTGGCACAATGTCCAGATGCTAGGATAGATGGTGGAGTGGGCCTAAAGGCTGTGGAGTAAGCATGGGTAACTTCTGAGTGGACAGAAGAAAGGAAGGGTGATGGTGAGTTTGCTCTGGGGCCAATGGAGTCTGAGACACCAGGGGATATAAACTGGCACATAGCTGCAGAGACTAGAGGGGATAAAGAGTCTTGGTTGTTAATACAGTAGTTCCCCCTTATCTGCAATTTCACTTTCCATAGTTTCAGTTACCCATGGTCAACCAAGGACCAAAAATATTAAGTGGAAAATTCTAGAAATAATTCATAAGTTTTAAATTGCATGCTGTTCTGAGTAATGTGATAAAATCTCTTGCTATCCAGCTCTGTCCCACATGTGAATTATCCCTTTGTCCAGCATATCCACGCTGTAAATGTTACCAGCCCATCAGTCAGTTGGTAGCAGTCTAGGCTATCAGATGAAAAATTAGAATATGCAAGGATTCAGTACTATCTGCAGTTTCAGGCATCCACTGGAGGTCTTGGAACGTATCCCCCATGGACAAGGGAGGAGTGAATATTAACTCAAAAAGCCAGGACAGCTGGAGGCAGAATGCCAGCAAGGGGGAAGGGGGAAAGGAAGCAGCCTCTCTTTCGTAGATTAAAACCCTTCAGTGTTGGAATATTCAAATTTCTCTCTTCAGATTATTTGAGGTTACACAACAAATTGTTAACTGCAGTCACCCTATAGTGCAACAGAACACTAAAATTTATTCCTCCTTTCTCCCTGTATTTTTGTATCCTCTGACCAACCTCTCCCTATCCCCCCTACTCTTCCCAGCCTCTAGTAACTACTATTCTACTCTCTATTTCTATGAGATTAACTTTTTTTTTAGCTTCCACATATATCTCTACAACTATTATGCATCAATTAAAAAAAAAAACCCTCAGTGGAGATCTCTTGCAGAACAGCAGACACACAGCTCTTAACCACAAAAAGCTGTGAAAACACAGCTCAACATCAGACAGAATACGATGACCTGTCACATCACTTTTCACCAAGCAGGTCAGTAAAGGAGCAAAAAGTCTGGTGATGTGCTTGGCTAGCAATGGTGCATGAATGTACTGTCAAGGGAAATGTTACAAGGATGGTTTCTGCAGAGAGCACTTTGACAAAAAGCTACTAATACGCAAAATGCTATTCATTCCTTTTGATCCAAATGTGAGTGCATTTTTTTTCATGTTGCTAAATCTCTTGTACTTCATAGTTTCTTTTTCCATTTTCTGTCTTTCTACGATTGTTTCTGAGTACAAAGTAACTCGAGCTTGTCATTAAAACATCAAGCATCAAAAAAAAAAAAAAAAACCAGGAAACAATAGTCTTCTGTAATTTCACTCATCTGAGTTAACAGTTTGATTTATATTTTTTAGGATTTTTCCCTCAATGCATACCTTTAAAAAAAATACAAACAACAAACCTGAACACACTTTTGTTCACCCAAATGAGGCTTCTGTCCAAGATAGAGTAACAAGGACAAGATTCCCTCTAGCCTGAAACAACCAGAAAAAAAAGGACAAAATATATAAAACAATGGTATTTAAGACACTGGACATCAGGCAATGAAAAGCAATAATCCCAGGGAGATGGGAATTAAACAAGGTGGACCATACAATTGCCCTGGCATACTGCCTGAAAAGAGTCCAGGTTGGGATACAGGGAGAGGAAACTGAGGCACAGCCTGGCAGACTCCCTGAATTGAGAAGATGGAGCTGAGAGACCAAGGCAAGCAGAGTTCACAGGACAAAGTACTGGAGAAGAGAAAGCTGCATAGAATGTTCCAGATATCTGCAAGGGTATCCCTCCAGTATCCAGAAGATGACTGACCAGAACATGCATATCAGAAAATTGCCCAGCACTGGGGGGGAAAAACACCCTAAAAGATTTGAAAACAGTGCCCAGAGCTCACACTAGGCTGAGAATAGTGCCTTTTTCTACCAGTCAAACTGGAAAACCTTGTAATTAGTGGAGCCTTCAGCAGAACACTCAGAATGGTCTTGTGGAGAATAAATCATTCTACACTGAGCACAAGTCATAAATGTATGATTTGAAAGGATCAGACTACTTGGTATTGGTGCCAGGACAGGTAGATGGAACAGAATACAGCTCAGAATTGAACCTACACATGTACAGACAACTGATTTTTGACAATGGAACAAAGGCAATTCATTGGAGAAAGAACAGTCTTTTCAAAAAAGAGTGCTGGAACAACTGGACGTATATTTGCTAAAAAAAAAAAAGTTGGGGTTAATACTTTGTATCATATATACAAAGAGAACAAAATACAAAACCTAAAACTATACATCTTACAGAAGAAAACCTTTGTGGCCTTGAGACAGGCAAAGATTTCTCAGATATGACACCAATAGTGTGATACATAAAAGAAAAAACTGACAAATTGGACTTCATCAAATTAAAAACTTCTGCTCTTCGGCAGTGTAGGGCACCTGGATATACACATGTGAAAAATCAATGTTGGATCCCTTTCTTACGTCATTCACAAAAAACGAACTCAACATGAATCAAAGACCTAAGTAAAGAGCTAAAACAATAAAACTCTTAGAAGAAAACACAGGAGTAAATCTTCGTGACTTTAGGTTAGGTGATACTTTCTTAGATATGACACCAAAAATACAAGCAACAACAACAAAATAGATAAATTGTACTATGTCAGAATTAAAGTTTTGTGTTTCAAATGACATCATCAAGAAAGTGAAAAGATAACCTACAGAACGGGAGAAAATATTTGCACAGCATATATGATAAAGGACTCATATCAAGAATATATAAAGAACTCTCAAAGCTCAATAATAAGGAAACGATTCAACTAAAAAAAAATCAGGCAAAAGACTTGAACGGATACTTTAGCAAAGAGAATATACATATGGCAAATAAACACATGAAAAGATTGTCAATATCACATGAAAACAACAATGTGATGAGACCACACCTATAAGAAGGGCTAAAACTAAAAAGATGGAGAACTAGAAGTGTTGCGCACTGCCAGTGGAAATGTAAAACGGTACAACTGCTTTGGAAAACAGTTCCGCGGTTTCTTAGAAAGTTAAATATACACAAACCATATGATCCAGTTTCCACTCCCACATATTTACTCAAGAGAAAGAAAAGTATGTCTGCACAAACATCTGTACACAGATGTTCAGAGCACCTTTATTTCTGATAGCCCAGAACTGGAAACAACCCAATGTTCCTCAACAAGTGAATGTGCATAAACAAATTATGGTATGGCCAGACAGCAGAATAAGACACAGCAATAAAAAGAAATGAACTATTGGTACATGGGTGAATCTCAGAATAACAATGCTGAATCACAGAAGTCAGACCAGAAAAACAGAACATACTGGATGGTTCTACCTATGTAAAATTCAAGAACACGCAAACTCCAGTGACATAAAGCAGACCAGTGGTTGCCTGAGAATGACGGTAGGAAACTTTCTGGGGTGATGAATATGTTCATTATCCTGATCACAGTGATGGTTTCCTGTGTATGCCATACGTACATCAAGCTGTTCACTTTAAAATGCATCAAGCTGTTCACTTTAAATATGTGCAGTTAATTGTAGGTCAATTATACCTGAAAAAAAGCTGTTCAAGAACTGAGACCATACTCTACTTCTGGAAGTGAGTGTTTTTACCTAACAGTATGTCATGGGACATCTTTCCATACGGAGACCTCAGCTTTGACAAGCTACACAGCTTCCATTATACTGATACACATTAAATGTTTAGTCAGTTGTGTATGGCTGGGCATTTAGGAAATTTTCTTTTTCTTCCCATGTAAAACTTTGCACACTTATGGGAGTATTTCTAAAAGATAGATCCCATAAGCTAAAATTGTTCAAAATTTGACTGATAATGCCAAATTGTCCTCCAAAAGAGTTGTTCTAATCTTTACTCCCAAAACGAGTCTCTTTCCCTATACCTTATTACCAGCTATTTTCATTCTTTTTAATCGTGTATCTCATGGGCAAAAACTGATATCTCAATTTGTATTCTCTATTAGTAAGGTTTAAAAACACTTTCATAGAGTGTAACCCTGTATATTTCTACATCTATGAATTGTAAGCTTATAAGTTTGGTCCATTCTTCTATCATTCATTTAGTCTTTTACTCATTTATTCCTAGGAGCTCTTTATATAATTATGACCCTTTGAGCATTATATATATGAGAAGTATTATGCCCCATGTCACCATCTATCAACTTTATTTTTTGGCTTCGAGTCATTTTTTTTAAGTCTCTATGTAGTCAAACCTGTCAATCTCTTTTCTTATCTTTTTGTGGCTCTCAAGTTATGAGCCAACGAAGTAGAGTTATTTTTTTTAAGTCTCTGTAGTCAAACCTGTCAATCTCTTTTCTTATCTTTTTGTGGCTCTCAAGTTATGAGCCAACGGTGGGTAACTCAACAAAGCTGCCCCCTTACCCAGTGATACCAGGTTCCTGTAGTTCTCCAGCATGACATCCCTGTATAGGTCCTTCTGGGCAGGCTCCAGCTGCTGCCACTCCTCCTGGGTGAAGTCCACAGTCACGTCCCTGAATGTCACTGATTCCTGTAAGAGGAAACCCACATCCGCTCACCGCAGGGCCTGCCTTACAGAGGTCTGGAGAAATGATTAGAAAAGCTGAGAGGATTTAGGGAAGGTGGACAGGGTGTACTTAAAGTGATTTCAACAAGGTACAGCATTCTAAAGGGACCACTCACAGTTTTCTCAGTGTCTAATTATATTGGGGTGGTACTCTCACAAATATGAGACAGTTTGGGAAGAAAGTCACAGATCTGAGAACCAGATGGAAAGAACCAAAGGCAAACTGATCATAACTCCATGAATCTACACATGTATTAGAAGCACAGCAAAGGCAGAACCTTAGATGGAATCCAGTACTGTAATTAACTTTTCTGAGGCCCTACTGAGTGCCAGGCACTGAGCCAGGTTCTGGGATACAGACATGGAAGGTTCAAGAACTAGTTCTTCCTGGGACAGGCAGACTAAAACACATGTAATTTGGTAAATGCAATCATAAAGATATGGAGAAAGTTCTAAAGGCACCTGAGTAATGACAGCTTTAGGAGGTGTTTGGGAAGACTTCAAAAAAGTGACAATGAGTACAGTCTGTGGGGAGATTGGTGGTTGGGTCCTTGGGGGGAGATTCAAGTTTGGATCAAGACCCAAGGCTTAAAAGGCAGATTAGACTGTTGGGGAATGGCGAAAAGTCCCTGTTGTAGAAGCTGTGCCTTCCTGGTCGATGCCATAAACTTGTGGACTAAATAAATATGGCAGAGTATGGTAGATGATAACATCAATGCTACTAGTCACAATACCTCTCATTTCTTATGCAGTTGCTACGTGCCAGGTACTATTCTAAGTGGTTGTTATGGGTTGAATTATATCCCCCCCAACACACACAAAAAATTCATAATCCTAAGAATGTGACCATTTTTGGAAATAGAGTCATTGCAGATATAATTACTTAAGATGAGATCATCGTGGAGTAGGGTAGGCCCCTAATTCATTATGACTGGTGTCATAAAAAGGAGAAATTTGAACAGAAACAGATGTGCACACAGGGAGAAAGCCGTGTGAGGAGTGGAGTGACATAGATCATAGGACTTCTCAGCCACCACAATCATGTCTAAAATTCTGTGAGTTGACTTCCAATCAAGATGGTGGAATAGATGATACCCAGCATCACCCTCTCTTACAATCAACCAATTTACAACTGTTAAAAAGCAAAAAGTGCCAAGATGGGACCACTAGATCTCAGGGGAAGAGGAGGAAAGACCTACGGAGTTCTTGAAGGCAAAAGAAGCCACAATGAGAGAAGAAAGGACCACTCCCACCATTTCAAGCCCTGACCACTTCAGGGCTGGCCCTGGTGAGCACATGGAGCAAGAGCTTGACAAAAGCCACAGCTGTGCCCTTCATATGAAGTTGCTTGGAGGCTGCAGGGGAGAAGAGGGCCTTGGTGGTCCCCAGGCCAGCAAGACCAATAACAGGGTTCCCATGGACCCACATAGGAGTGAGGGGCCATAGACAACTGAAAAAAGGAGCCACTCAGAGGCTGGTGAGCCATCTCAAGGGACTCGTGCATGGCCCATCCCATGGTAAGTGTTTGGAATGTGGGCAGTGGGGGAGACAGGCCCTCTGGGGGAACACTGGGGCACAACATGGACGGCTGATCTTCCCTCCAGTCAGCACAGGACCACCCAGTGGAGACTGGTCAGGAACACAGAACTGTATGGGGTGCAGTTTGCTGAAAAGACTCAGGCCCAGACTAGAATTTCCACATAACCCAGGTGTACCAGACCTCTCAAGACCCAGAAGTGCTTACAGGGTCAACAATGAAAACCTGAGCTGCACAAAAAGCCTTCACCAGAGAATCAGCAGCAAAGCAATTTAGTCCAACTACAGGGCTCAAGTGCTGGTTCCCACAGGAAGTTCCCCCATTTTAGAAGTAACCAAAGGACAACAAATTAGTTCCGGTGCAGAGTTTAAGTGGTAAGAATAGTAAATGATCCAACACGGAACTGAAAAAAAAAAAAAATACCCACAGACCAGAGACAAAGTTCTGAGAATAGCAAATGATCCAACACGGAACTGAAAAAAAAAAAAAATACCCACAGACCAGAGACAAAGTTCTGATATTAACCATTAAAGGTCTGACACCACCAAAAAACACCTATAAAACCTAGAAGGACTGGAAGTCCCTGACACTCCCAAGGGGAGGGGGTGCTTTGAAGGCCTGAGCCACACCTCCCCCTACGACAACTGCATCCAGCCCAGCATGACCACCAAGCCACTGCTGGAAGTGCCCCAGGCTCCCAAGTGGCGGGAGGGGGGGCAGGGGGGTTGAGGGTGCTTCGAGGGCCTCAGCCATACACCCCAAAGTCCGCATCCAGCCCAGCCACGGCTAAGCTGCTGTTGGAAGCCCCTGCACTCCTCCCCAGAATGAGGGGGTGCTATGGGCCTTGACCATGCCCCCCTTCCTCCTCCTCCCACCCATCCCCCTCACTTTTCCCCTCTCCCCCTCCCCCAACTGCTCCATGACAACATCTTAGAATGTAAAAAAATAATGTTAATTTAAAAAAAAAAGAATGGAGTGATGCTACAATAAGCCAGTGAACCACCAGCAGGTAGAGAAGAGGCCTGGAACAGATCCTTCCCTAGCACCTCCAGAAGGAGCCTGGCCCTGCTCACACTTTGATCTCAGATTTCCAGCCTCCATAACTATGAGAGAATAAATTTCTGTTGTTTAAGCCATATAGTCTGTGGTACTTTGTTATAGCAGCCCCAGGAGACTAATACAATGTTGCACACATATTGATTCATTTATAAATTCAGAACAGACCTACAACATAGGCACTAACATTATTATAATCATATTATGCCTGTGTATGAACTATCGTCTTTCATCCCCAAAGCCACCCTCCCATACTCTGAACTGTGATGCAGGGGCTTTATCTCTGCAATCAGGTATTTCTGTCTTATCAGCTGACTCCCCATTAGGCTCTGACAATAGGAGGCACTGCAGTAAGGCTAGAAGGTAACCAAGGGAACCAAGGTACAGAAAGCATAGGTCTCTGGACCAGATCATACAGCTAGTAAGTGGGACAACCTGGCTTTGAGCAAAGAGGGCTGACTCTAGAGCCTGGCTCCTCACCCATGTATATGTTACTGCCTCTCATAAACCAGCCAGAGAGATGGGTATTGAAAACTTGTAGTATCCAAATGTGAAGTCTTGATTCTGACCCCCGAATCCCCCAACCCTTTCCCCACACCTGCTCCTCTCCTCATGTGCTCTGTTCCAGCCGCAATGGCCTGCCTTCTGCTCCTTGAATATACCTCAGGGCCTTTGTACTTGCTGTTCCCCCTGCCTAGAATGCTCTTCCTTCATGTCTCTGCTAAGCTGGCTCCTTATTCATTCTTTGGTAGGTTTGCGCAGGATAGTGACATGATCTAATTTATGATTTAAAAAGTGTACTCTATCTGCATACCCATGTTTATAGCACCATTATTCACAATATTCAAAAGGTGGGCACAAACCAAGTTTCCATTGACAGATGAACTGATAAACAAAATGTGGTCTCTCCATACAATGGAATATTATTCAGCCTTAAAAAGTAAGGAAATTCTGACACACGCTGCAACACGGATGAACCTTGAGGATGTCATTCTGAGATAAGCCAGTCACAAAAAGACAAAAACTGCATGATTCCAATTATATGAGGTACCTATAGGAGTCAAATTCATAGAGATAGAAAGTAGAATGGTGGGTGCCAGGGACTGGGGAGGGAGAAATGGAGAGTTTTTGTTTAATGTGTACAGAGTTTCAGTTTTACAAGATGAAACAGTTCTGGAGATGAATGGGGGAGATGGTTGCACAACCATGGGAATGTACTTAATGCCACTTGTCAAAAGACAAAAGGACAATATATTTAGTTTAAAGATCTGATTAGCTTTTATTTGTAGTTCTAGAGTCAACACCTCATTCTGTAAGATAGAGTGTTCCAATGAGCTGAGCAGGGGAGGTTGGCTTTATAGGCAGAAAATGGCTGAAGAAAACAGAAAGAACAAAAAGCGGACTGATCATTTCAAAGTTATTTTCTTTATAGGGTTAAAGCAGAGGGGAGTTTCTTTTCATGCCAACTCAACTTGACTGGTATCTCCTATTTTTTGGAAAACTGGCCCATTTCAAAGTGCAGTTTGACTACATGGCACTTAGCACAAGTGACTCCATTCTGGTTCAGTCTGGTCTGCTGGAGCCTAGGGCAGGAGACTAGTCCAAAATAATGGCCTCCCATAAACTTTGTATAACACACTATACACTTAAAAATGGTTAAGATGGTAAATTTTATGGTGTATATATTTTACCATAATAAAAAAAATTATAATAAAAACAGCAGTGCACTCTGGCTACCAGGCAGAGAAAGGGCTGGAGTGGACAAGAAGGTGCGGAAGCCCTTGGTAGGGAAGGTGGGACTTGGACTGGGGGATGGAGGGGACTTGACTAAAATGATTCCACAGAGGCATCTCCCTGGGTTCCCCAAGATAAAATAATCCTACACCATTCTCTATCACCCCATCTTCTTGTAACTTCATCACAGCACCTAATGCTATTTGAAATTATATTGTGTATTTTTAGGTCCACGAGTGTAACAAACTGCTGGCAGTTCCCCCAATGTCCTGCTCTGCTCTCCTACAGTCATGAAGGTAATAGCTGAGCATGTGGCGACTGGGCATAACAGTCCTGCTCTGCTCTCCTACAGTCATGAAGGTAATAGCTGAGCATGTGGCGACTGGGCATAACAAAAACTACATTTCTCAGCCCCACTTTCAGCTACCTGGGGCCATGTGACAGGAGCTGGCCAATGGGAAGAAGGAAGAGTGAGCATGAGACTTCCAGGTCTTTCCCTTAAAGGGAAAGCACATGGACTTCACCTGCTTTTTCCCCAGTTCCTGTGGCCTAGCTGGTGGAGCTGGGGCAGTGACTTGGACCATTTAGGCAAGAGTGAAACCTTGCACTCTGGAGCTGTCCCCAGATTGCTGCATGAGACAGGAAAAGACTCCCATCTTGCTTGGAGTATTTTAGAATCTCTTGTTACAGCAGCCAAACCTAGACCCTCACTGATACAATTGGTGCCTTGTCTATCTCCCCTGTGGGACTGAAGCAGGGATGTGGTCTTTTTATTGCCAAATCCCCAGCACCCAGAACGACATCTGACATACAATAGATGCTCAATAAACATGTGTTGAATGAACGAATGCAGAAGCCAGGATGCTTAGGGATGATATATCTGCCTAGTAAAGGAGTCTGGGCTTTATCCTGGAAGCTATGGGGAAAAGACTTTGACACCATCCAGATCCTGGGGAACCTGCCAAACTGGGCCCTAGTCCGTGAAACAGAAGCTTGTGGCAGTGAAAAGAGGACCCAGAGATGTCTTGAAGCTTATAGTGTGTTCCATTCAAAATGTATTTATGAAACAACTCCCTGGGGCCTATACAAACAGAGAAACTTATTTGTAAGCAAGGGCCAGGCTAGGATGCCTGACAGGCAAGTTTCTGCCACCTCAAATGAATATGATTTCTAAGCAGAGGGAATAAGATGGGTTGAACAAATTCCTGGGCAGAGGGGAACTGGCTAAGCATTGGGAAAATAAAGTTGGATCTTACTGCTTACATTAACTTTTGAAAAAGTCCAGATAAGCTAAACACTTTCAGGAAAAAATTAAACCTTCACAATAAAAGAAGAAAACATAAGATTAAAAAACCAAAAATGATTAGAGCTTGTGAAAGGCTTTTCTAAGTCAAACAAACCCTGGAAGCCATAAAAAAAAAACAAACCCTGGAAGCCATAAAAAAAAAGCTGATAAGCTAAAAAAAAAAATAAATATTTATGAATGGCAAAAATGATCATAAACACAGGGCAATGACAACCTAGAGAAAAATGTTCGTAATACATATGACAGAGAACAAAACAGCCTAAATATTAAGCTGATAAGCTAAAAAAAATAATAAATATTTATGAATGGCAAAAATGATCATAAACACAGGGAAATGACAACCTAGAGAAAAATGTTCGTAATACATATGACAGAGAACAAAACAGCCTAAATATAAAAGTAACTTCTATAAATCAACGCGATAAAGACCAAAACCAAAAGAAAATGGCAAATGTCCTAAACAGACAGTTCACAGAACAAGAAATACAAATGGGTTCACAGATGAAGAAACACTATTGCGTGCATTAAAACAGTGCAAAACAAAAAGGATTGCAAACCAAAACTACAAAAAGAAGCATTAGATTATTAGACTGATAAAGATCAAAGGTTTGATAATTACATTGTGTGGTCAAAAGCATGGAGGAAACAGCCACTCACAAACATTCCTGACAGGAGCATAGAATGTACAATATCTATGGAGAGTCATTTAGCAAAATCTATCCAAACTAAAATTCACGAATCTTTTGTACAAACAGTTCATACATAAATCAGACATATTAACATGCATACACATATAAGGATATTTATTATGGTATTAGATGAAGAAGCAAAAAGGTTGACAACAACCCAAATGTCCATCAGTAGGGGACGGATAAATTAAGTCAGTACATCCATCACAACAGAATACATACAACCGTAACAAAAGAACAAGGCAGCTTGTTAGCTGCTGATATGCAATGATTTCTTGAATATACTGTTCAAAAAAAAAAAATCAATGCCCAGAACATTGTGTCTACTTTGTTTAAATTTCCATAAAAGAAGATAATAAAGAATATCTATAAATATGTGCCCAGATAGGCACAAACTCTCTTTGGAAGTGTATGTAAGAAACTGGTAAGAATACACAGCAGGTGAGGATGTAAAATGGTGCAGCTGCTTTGAAAAAGTCTGGTAGTTCCTCACATGGTTAAATAGAGTTACCATACGACCTAGCACTTCTTGCATATCCAAGAAAAGTGAAAAACGTGTCCATATAAAAACTTGTACACACATGCTCACAGCGACATCATCCATTACTAGTCCAAAAGTGGAAACAATATAAATGTCCATCAACTGATGAATGGATAAATAAAATGTGATTTGTCCATATATCTGAATATGATTTGGCCATAAAAAGGAATGAAATTCTGACACATGCTACAACATGGCTGAATCTTGAAAACATTATACTAAGTGAAAGATGCCAGATGCAAAAGACCACATATTGTAAGATTCCTTTATATGAAATATACAGAATAGGTAAATCTATAGATCAAAAGTAGATTAATGGTTGCCTAGGGGATATGGGTTTGGGGGAGAAATGGGGAGTGACTGCTAATGGGTATGGGGTTTCTTTTACGGGTGATAAAAAATTTTCTAAAATTGATTGTGGTGATGGTTGCACACTCTATGAATAAACTAAAAATTAT